>NC_090421.1:15205593-15463093 GCF_036365525.1 Heterodontus francisci | reverse complement strand
GGGAGGGGGGGAGGTGGAGAGGGAGGGGGGGAGAGGGGGGGAGAGGGGAGAGGGGGGGAGAGAGGGAGAGGGAGGGGGGGAGAGGGGGAGAGGGGGAGGGGGGAGGGGGGGAGAGGGGGAGGGGGGTGGAGGGATGGGTGGAGAGGGGAGGGAGGGGAGAGGGGGGGTGGGAGGGGAAGGAAGGGGGGAAGGGAAGGGGGAGAAGGGGAGGGGAGGGAGAGGAGGGTGGAGGGGAGGGGGAGGGGAGGGGGGGAAGGGGGAGAGGGAGGGAGGGGGAGAGGGGGGAGGGGGAGGAGGGAGGGGAAGGGGAGGTGAGGAGGGGGAGGATGAGGAGGGGGAGGGGGAGGTGAGGAGGGGAGAGGGGAGGGGGAGGAGGGGAGGGGGAATGGGGTGAGGAGGGGGGGGAATGGGGTGAAGAGGAGGGGGAGGGGAAGAGGGATGGGGTGAGGGGTGTGGGGAAGGGGAGGGGGGGTGGAGGGGGGTGAGGAGGTGTGAGGAGGTGAAGGTGGGAGGTTGAGGGGAGGGTGGTGGAGGGTGGGGGAGGGTATGAGGGGGTGGAGGAGTGGGGGAGGAGGAGGGATGGGGAGGGGAAGGGGAGGGGGGGAGGAGGGGGGAAGGGGAGGGGAGGTGGGGAGGAGGGGGAAGGGGAGGGGGTGGGAGGAGGCGGGGAGGGGTGAGGAGGAGAGGAGGAGAAGGGGGGAGGGGGAGGGGGGGAGGGGGAGAGGGAGAGTGGAGAGGGGGAGGGGAAGAGGGTGGAGGGGAAATGAGGGAGGGAGGGGGGAAGGGGGAGGGAAAGGGGAGGGGGGAGGTGGGGAAGGGAGGAGGGAGGAGGTGGGGAGGAGGAGGGAGGAGGTGGGGAAGGGAGGAGGAGAGGGGAGGGGAGGGGGAAAGGAGGGGAGAAGGGAGGGGGGAAGGGAGGAGGGGAGGGGGAAGGGAGAGGGGAGGGAGGGGGGGAGAGGGGAGAGGGGAGGGGAGAAGGAGGGGGAAGGGAGTGGGATGGGGAGGGAGGGGGAGAGGAGTGGGGAGGGGGGAGAGGGGTGGGGGAAGGAAGGGGATGGGGAGGGGAAGAGGAGGGGGAAGGGGAGGAGGAGGGGAAGAGGAGGGGAGAGGGGGAGGGGGGAGGAAGGGAAGGGGAGGGGGAAGTGGAGAGGGGGGGAGGGGGAGAGAGAGGGGGGGGAAGGGGGGAGAGAGAGGGGGGGGGAAGGGGGGAGAGAGAGGGGGGGAAGGGGGAGAGAGGGGGGGGGGAAGGGGGAGAGAGAGGGGGTGGGGAGGGGAGGGGCACAGTGGCAGCAGTGTGTACCATCTACAAGATTCACTGCAGCAACTTGCCAGGCCTCCTTTGACAGCATCTTTCATAACACGTGACCTCTACTTACCAAGAACGACAAGGGCAGCAGATGCATGGGAACAGCACCACCTGCAAGTTCCCCTCCAAGCCACACACCATCCTGACTTGGAATGATATTGCCATTCCTTCACTGTTGCTCGGTCAAAATCCTGGAACTCCCTCCCTAACAGCACTGTGGGCATACCTACACCACATGGAATGCAGCGGTTCAAGAAGGCAGCTCACCACCACCTTCTCATGGGCAATTAGGGATGGGCAATAAATGCTGGTCTTGTCAGCAGAGCTCAGAACCCATGAAAGCTTTCGAGCACATATCCATGCTATCACTAAGACAGCCAATTTCCATCTCTGTGACATCGTCTGACTCAACGCCTGCCTTGGCTCATCTGCTGTGGAAACCCTCATCTATACCTTTGTTACCTCTAGACTTGACTGTTCCAAAACTCTCTTGGTTGTCCTCCTATTTTCCACCCTCCATAAAATTGAGTTCATCGAAAACTCTGCTGCCTGTGTCCCAACTCACAGGAAGTCCTGTACACCCATCACCCCATGTGCTCGCTGACCTACACTGGCTCTCTGTCTGGCAAGGCCTCAATTTTAAGATTGTCATCCTTCTTTACAAGCCGTCCACACCTTGTGCCTCCCTATCTCTGTAACCTCCTCCAGCCTCACAACCTTCACAGCTCTGTGCTCCTCTAATTCTGGTCGCTTAATGATCCCCAATTTTAACCGCTCTACCATTGGCGGCTGCGCCTTCTGTTGCCAAGGCCCTCAGCTCTGGAATACAGTCCCTGCACCTCTCTACCTCACATTCCTTCTTGAAAACATTCCTTAAAACCTAACTTTTTGGTCATCTGACCTAATATCTCATGTTCCTCTGTGGCATGTTTTGTTTTATAATGCTCCTTGGGATATTTCATCACATTAAAGGTGCTATACAAATACAAGTTGTTGTTGTTAAAAACTAAAAATAAATCAAGGGGAGGGGCTAACTAGATTTAATGGCCTGGATTTTGAGATCAGTGGAGAAGGGACAGCCTTGCCACTGACTTTGAAGAAAGTTGCCCACTAAGATTGAGCTGGCTCTAGATTTAGATTAGATTAGAGATACAGCACTGAAACAGGCCCTTCGGCCCACCGAGTCTGTGCCGAACATCAACCACCCATTTATACTAATCCTACACTAATCCCATATTCCCAACAAACATCCCGACCTGTCCCTATATTTCCCTACCACCTACCTATACTGGTGACAATTTATAATGGCCAATTTACCTACCAACCTGCAAGTCTTTTGGCTTGTGGGAGGAAACCGGAGCACCCGGAGAAAACCCACGCAGACACAGGGAGAACTTGCAAACTCCACACAGGCAGTACCCGGAATCGAACCCGGGTTCCTGGAGCTGTGAGGCTGCGGTGCTAACCACTGCGCCACTGTGCCGCCTAAAATGATGATTTCCCCTATTCCTATGTGATGTTTAATCTAGCCATCATTGAAAAGGGATCTGTGGCATCCAACAACAGTGATATCATCAAACAGGCTGAAGAGCCAATCAGATTGAAGAATTCTTACAGACAGCAAACCAGGAAGTAAAAAGCACAGATTATAATTCGTTTTTTAATCATTTAACAGAAAATGAAATAAAGATTGGGATTTGTTTTATTATTCAGTCACAGGATGTGGGTGTCACTGATCAGGCCAGCATTTATTGCCCGTCCCTAATTGCTGTTGAGAAGGTGATGGTGAGCCACCTTCTTGAATACAACTGAGTGGCTTCCAGGACCATTTCAGAGGGCAGTTAAGAGTCAACCACATTGCTTTGGGTCTGGAATGACATATAGGCCATGCCAGATAAGGACAACAGATTTCGTTCCCTAAAGGACATGAGTGCACCAGATGGGTATTTACAACATCCAGTCATTTCATGTTCACCATTACTGAGACTCACTTTTTATTCAAATTTATTTAATTAATTGAATTTAAATTTCCCAGCTGCCATGGTGGGATTCGAACTCATGTCTCTGAATCATTAATCCAGGCAGGCCTTTGAATTACTAGTACAGTAACATAACCACTATGCGACCATACCCAAAGGTGGAAGCTGAAATATCAAACTTTAAACAATAAAATTTATTATTTAACAAATCTGGGACTTAAGTGTTATTGCAAGGGAATGATGCTCCATATTTGTAAAACTAGTTTTTCAGGGCCAGTGAGGTTGTTCAGCAGTAATTATGACTTAGTACACCCTTAAAAACTCAGTTATACCTCATTCAACAAAGCTTAATATTTTCAATGGTTTTACAGCGAGAATAGTGTGCAAAAAAGTTGCAGTTCACCTCAAATCACAGATTTTGTGCTGATTGCCTCTTTTCAGATGCAGCAGTGCATTCTGTGTAGTAATTTCTGGATTTCCACATTTACTCACGCACGTGTGGATGGCAGAAGTTCCTGTCAGTTTACACAGCTGTGATGAGTGCTGACAGTTTCACTGTCATTACCTATTAGTCTCTTTGTGTGGGTAAGTTACTGGAATCTGTTATGAGGGACAGCGATTGAGCATTTGGACAAATATGACTGATGGAGAGTTAGCAGGTCATGTCCTCCCCCCTCCCCTCCACCCACCTTGTCCAAATGGCCACACTCCATGCGTGAGCCTAGACTATGTATTCGAACATGCGGGTATCACAAACAAACCCAATCCTACCCTCAAGACCCAGAGCTGATTGAGGTGGCTGACCACGGCCATCTGAAGGGTCCTCAATGGAAGCTCAGCAGTCTTTCATCTCCCAAGCTGTAGGCACAAGGGAAACACTTTGTAGAAGCACCGGGATAGGGAAAGGAGAACACAAGACAGGCACCACGAGCTTGTGCGAGGGTGCTTCATAATTATGGCATTTAATTATTAGACACAGATGGAATCGAGTTGTTTGATAATTTTTGTTGTTCTGGATTTGGTGTTAGTGTTTACATTTATAGTGAAGGGAGGGCAAGACCAATGAGGTTGGACAGGAGAAAGACAATCAGAAGGAAAGTGGTAAGGATTGTGGAACATCTGGTGGGGATGGTTCAGGTGGAGTGCTCTTTAATGAGTTGCTTCTCCCAAGAGGTCTGGTAGCAAATGGCAGTGGCTGATGCCTCTCCTCCTGTTCATGGTCCCTTCCCTCCTCCTGCACCTGTTGCTGCCCAGGTGGTGATAAGGGGTGGTACCTCATGATAAAGTTATGGAGCATGCAGCAGACAACCACAAACCTGGATACCTGCTCTTGACTCTTCTGCAACTCTCCTCCAGAATGGTCCAGGCATTGGAAGTGTTGCTTGATAATGTTCCTTGTGGCAGTATGTCTCTCGTTGTAGCCCTGCTGTGTTTGTGCCCAGGTTCCCAACAGGAGTCATAAGCCATGTCCAGAGGGGATAGCCCTTGTTCTGAATTCCCCCACCAGAGCAAATAATTTCTCCATATCTAATCAAATCCTTAACATTTTAAACACCTTGATCAGATCACCTTTCAGCCTTCTAAACTCAAGGGAATACAAACCAGTTTACGTAACCTGTACTCATAACTTGGTCCTTTTAGCCAGGTATCATTCTGATGAATCTGCGCTGCACTTCCTCCAAGGCCAGTATATCCTTCCAGAACTGAATGCAGTTACCCCAGATGGGGTCTGACCACAGCTCTGTACGACTGAAAGATAATTATGGTTAGTTACAAATACACAATGACTAAGAAATTAGGCTACTTCTGCACTGTCACCTGCATTTGCATACTGTTAATTTTAGGTTTTACACTATAGAGCTTAATCTAAAATGGAATTTAATATAAATGGATTATTATTGCCCTTCATGAGCTCTTGATCTGAATGCAATTTTCCAATAGGATCCACTAGTGGTCAGGAACGGAAGCCCATTTTTTTCTATTAGCCTAAGGGTGCTGCAGCAATCCTTGTCCCCCAGCTCCAGCTAACTCAGCACAGACCAAAGAGCGTAGGATCGCACTTGGTTCAGTGGCAGCATTCTTACTTTAGATTTAGAAGATTATGGGTGCAAAGTCCCACTCTCGAGTCTTGAGCATGTAATTTAGCCTGACACTTTATTGCAGCACTGAGGGAGTACTGCACTGTCAGAAGTGTCCTGCCTCTCTGAGATGCTCCATCTGCCCTCTCAAGTGGATGCAAAAACATCCCATGGCACCTTTCGATGAGGATCAGTTAGCCCTGGTGAGCTGATGATTTATCCCTGAACAGTCATTCACTGCAATTCCTGTTTGTGGAATCTTGCTGTGCAGAACTGGCTGCTGCATTTGCCCATAAATCAATAGTGACTGCACTCCAAAAAGTAACTTATTTGTTATGAAGTGCTTAGATATCCTGAAGATGGGACGAAGTGTGATATAAATGCCAGTTTCCTTTTTGGTCTGAATGGCTCTATGCATTTACCAGAGACACCTGGGCACTGTGCTTCTAGTTTTAAATCAACAAGTTTATAAACAGAATGGACACACTTTAGTTCAAGAGGTAATCCTTTTATTTCATCTTCACAATGTACAGTTAAAGTTGAGCATATGGTACCACTTTTACTTCGAGCCTGTTACCCTCAGGTGTGAAAACAACTAACACAGATAGAACGCTGTGCACAATGGCACAGCATACCCAAGGAGGTCCAACCAGAGGTTGTAATGGAAATATTGTATTAAATCCTGTCTGGCCGTTGTAAAATCTCTCAGCCCCAGCCTTAACAGGATGAGGTAATAGGAAGACTACCATGCACAGGGCCAAGGGCCACAGAAAATGCAAGGGACCAAGTGCGAAGTGCATTAAACATTGGCTTTTTAGCTCAGGGCCCTAGGTTCAAATCCAGCCTGGGCTGATGAGATGAAAGCAAGTATCCTCCATGTGCCAGCTGTAACAACTCAATGTTAAGTTAGTCTGAGCAGTTATCAATCCAGATTCTGCAGCACTGACTAGCAATGTCATTCAGGCAGGGTTAATGATAGTTAAAGTGAGAAATAGGAAAAGGTGTCAATGTTGGTGCAGCAAGCAGTGTTCCTTTGAGATTGGGAAAGAGTTGAAGAAGCTTTGCAATGTTTGATGGGCACACTGTGCTTGAACTGGGAAAATGTTCTATTCCCCAGCAGTGGCATCTCACCACGAGGGCAAAGAAATGCAAATACATATGAAAGAAATGCAAAGGCCAGTCCAAGTTTGATGTACATAGCTCTGATGCAGACATGGCTGTAATTGATGAGGAGTCCTATCCAAAGTTATACCGACAGTGGACACGGTCATGCCTCTCTCCTGACTGCACTGCATCCTGTCCTCCCTCCATATAAACACTCCAACCCATATTCATGGCCACCCCCCTGACCTTGCCATTGCACGGGACCTTGCTACTCCAATCATGTCAATCACAGATAAGGCCATCTCTGATTACCTTCTTGTATCCCTCTCCATCCACATACCATTTTCTTCATCTGTGCCTGGCCCTGGAAAAAATTCTCCAAGTCACTTGAATGACACTTTCAAAATCCCAATCATGATATTTCTGCAGCTACTGACCTGCTCAACCACTTCTCCACTGTCTCTAAATTGTCACGCTGCTTGCCTGACATCCAGTACCGGATGAGCAGAAATTTTCTTCAGTTAACCATTGGGAAAACCAAAGCCATTGCCTTCGGCTCCATGAACTCCACTCCCTTGCCACCATTTGAGGTTGAACCAGACTGTTTGGAACCTCAGTGTCCTATTTAACCTTGAGATGAGGTTCCGACCTCATATTTTATCAGTAAGACTGCCATCTCTAACATCACTCGACTCTGCCCCGTCTCAGCTCATGTGCTGCTAAAACCCACATTCATGCCTTTGTTACCTCTAGACCTGATTATTCTGACACGCTCCTGACTGACCTCCCATCTTCCACCCTATGTAAACAAAACACTAACTTAAAACAAAGCTTTGCTGCCCATGTCATAACTCAAACCAAGTTCTGTTCACCCATCACCCCTGTGCTTGCTTATCTACATTGGCTCCCAGTCCAGCAACACCACGATTTTAAAATTCTCATCCTGGTTTACAAATCCCTCCATGGCCTCGCCCCTCCCTATTCCTACAACCTCTTCCAGCCCCACAACCCTCCAAGATCTCTGCATTCCTCCAATTCTGATCTCTTGCACATCCCCAATTTTAATTACTCTCATCAATGGCATCTGTGCCTTCAGCTGCCTGGGCCCTAAACTCTGAAATTTCCTCCCTAAACCTCTCCGCCTCTCTCTCCTCCTTTAAGAAGCTCCTGAACACCTAGCTCTTTGACAATTGTTTTGCTCACCAGTCCTATTTCCTTATATGGATAAAGTGTAAAATTTTGTTTGATAATGCTCCTGTAAAGTGCCTTGGGATATTTTACTACATTAAAGCTGCTGTTATTGTTGTTGTTACATAAATTTTTAATAAAATATTAGAGTACAACACGCAGAATACTCAATTATAGCTCCAAGACCCTTTGTCGCTCTATTTATCTCTTAAGCCTTGATCCAGATCCAGCCGATCTCGACAAAATGTAAACCTTGAACTGGAGTTAACAGGATTCCTCTTAGTTAATGTTTGGCATTTTGAGAACTGGTGATGTAATTACCCAACATGGAGAATTTGACAAGACTGGAGTCGGAACACGGGCAACAAGAAACTGAAGCTGATCTTTCACCTCAGCCGCATTGTCAACAAGAACCAAAGTGTCTTTTTACAAAATTTTCTTCCACATTTTAAATACAAGAAAGGTTTTTTGCGTATCCTCAGCAGATTATTTGGATCACAATGACAGCAGTAATCACATATTACTCACAGCTGGACAGAATATGAACATGGGCTGCAAGTTATGCCTTGAGAGGTCAAAAGGATAACTCTGCTTCAAAGCATGTTGAAAGAGCTGAGTTTTGTCTAGAGCCAGATTATAGGATGCAACCGATTCCTTAAAAGCGACTGATCAACACACAGTGAACAGAATGAAGTCCAGATAACAGGCACCTTGACTTGCAGGCCAGGGGGATTCAGATGCCTTGCAGTATGTCCACACCTGAATGTGTTAAGAGCTCCCCATCCCACAGAGCAAAAGCTGGAACGAGTGGCATTCTGAACTCAGCTGTTATTGTGCTAACGACAGCAGCTTTTTCAATGTCTATTAAACTGAGCTTCCCGCCTTCACAATCCAGGAGAAAGCCCACTCGATCAGGCTTTCCAAAGAAGTCAACTGGCACCATCTCACTGGAAGTCATGGAGTACCACTTCCTCTGGAGATAGGCATACACCCAGGAGCAGTCATTGGCACCAATACATTCTTCTCGTGACATGTTTGTCTCTGCTACCCCGATTCGGAACTCCTGTGACCGTTTCACTGTCACCTCCCAGTAATGCCTTCCTGTTAAAAGAGTCACATCAGCCAAGACCACCGCCCACTCTCTGAAGCGCTCAGGGTTTTTTGGCACTTTGCTTGGGTCAATACCTATCATGCGGTAGATGACTCCTGTCTCTTTTTTGAAAAGGTCCAAGCAACTGTGGGCTGTCTTCTCATCCAGTTTGAAATTTAGATCTATAAATGGAAAAACAATGCTACACACTGCTCCACCAAAGACGTTGTTTAAGCAGACATTCCCAGTTAGTCCGTGGGAAGCAATTCCTTTTAGGAAGGGACAGAGTGTTTAACAAAAATTGTACATTGGCAAATAAGGTCATTGTAGGAATTAGAGGTAAAAAAAAATGAAATTAAAGTTCCTTTATCTGAATGCACGAAGCATCTGTAATAAGATAGGTGAACTGGTGGCACAAATAGAGGTAAATGATCTAGATCAAATTGTCATTACCGAGACATGGTTACAAGGAGATCAAGGTTGGGAAATGAATATTCCAGGGTACACAATATTTCGGAGAGACAGACCGAAAGGCAAAGGAGGAGGGGTAGCCCTGATAGTAAAGGATGGCATAAGGACATTAATAAGAAGGGATCTGACCTCAGAAGATCATGAAGTAGAATCAGTTTGGGTGGAAATTAGCAATAACAGGAGCCAGAAAACATTGGTGGGGGTAGTTTACAGGCCCTTTAACAGTAGTTATATTATTGGACAGAACATTAAACAGGAAATTATTGTAGCATGCAAAAAAAGGTAATGTATTAATTGTGGGGGACTTTAATCTGCATACAGACTGGGACAAACAAATTGGCAACAGTGGTCTAGAAGATGAATTTGTAGAATGCTTTCATGACAGTTTCTCGGAGCAATACGTTGTAGAACCGACTAGGGATAAAGCCACCTTAGATCTCATATTGTGTAATGAAGCAGGGTTAATAAGCAATGTCATAGTAAAAGATCCACTGGGAAATAGTGATCATACCACTGAATTTCATGTTAAATTTGAAAGTGACATATTTCAATCACAAACAAGAATCTTAAACAAAGCCAATTACGAAGGTATGAGGGGAGAACTGGCTAAGGTTAATTGGGTAAATAGACTGGAAGGTACGGCAATAAATGAACAGTGGGAAACATTTAAAGAAACAATTCAACAGTTCAACAAAAGTACATTCTGTTCAACAACAAAAACTCAAGAAAGACCCTCCGTGGCTCACTCAGGAAGTTAAGGAGAGTATTAGACTAAAAGAAGAGGCTTACAATGTTGCAAAGATATAGTAGCAAGTCTGAGGATTGGGAGTGTTTTAGCAACCAGCAAAGGGCCACCAAAAAGTTGATAAAAAGGGAAAAAACAGAATGAGAGTAAACTAGCCAGCAATATAAAAACAGATTGTAAGAGCTTTTATAAGTACAGAAAAAGGAAGAGAGTAGCTAAAGTGGACGTTGGTTCCTTAGAGGCAGAGACAGGAGAAATCATTATGGGGAATGAGGAAATGGCAAAGGCAATGAATAAATATTTTGTGTCTGTCTTCACAGTAGAAGACAAGTTCCATACCAGAAATAGGCAGAATTCTAGGGGCTAAAAAGTGAGGAAATTAAGGATATTGTTATCAGCCAGAAAAAAATATTGGAGAAACTTGAGGGACTAAAATCTGACAAGTCCCTGGGACCAGATGGTCTACATCCTAGGCTTCTAAAAAAGATTGCTGCAGATACTGGATGTGCTGGCTATGATTTTCCAAAATTCCTTAGATTCAGGAATGATCCCATCAGATTGGAAGTTGGCAAATGTTACACCGCTTTTCAAGAAAGAAGGTAGAGAAAACAGGGAACTACAGGCCAGTTAGCCGATCAGTCGTTGGGAAGATGCTGGAAACTATTATTAAAGAAGTCTTAACATTGCACTTGGAAAAGCATAGTATGATTTGAACAAGTCAGCATGGTTTTACTTAAGGGAGATCCTGTTTGACAAATTTATTAGTTTTTTTTTGAGGGTGTAACTAGGATAAAGAGGAACCAGTAGATGTAGTATACCTGGATTTTCAAAAGGCACTCGATAAAGTTCCACATAAAAGATTAACAGGCAAGATAAGGGCTCATGGTGTTAGGAGTGATATATTAGCGCGGATAGAGGATTGGTTAACAGACAGGAAGCAGAAAGTGGGCATAAATGAGGCATTTTCATGTTGGCAGGCACTGGATGCCACAAGGATCAGTGCTGGAGCCTCAGCTATTTACACTCGATATTAATGACTTGGATGAAGAGACAGAGAGTAATGTATCTAAGTTTGCAGATGATACAAAGCTCGGTGGAAAGGCAAGCTGCGGGGAGGATGCAGAGAGGCTACAAAGAGAGATAGTCAGGTTAAGTGAGTGGGCAACAAGATGGCAAATGGAGTATTAGAATTAGAATATTACAGCGCAGTACAGGCCCTTCGGCCCTCGATGTTGCGCCGACCTGTGAAACCATCTGACCTACACTATTCCATTTTCATCCATATGTCTATCCAATGACCACTTAAATGCCCTTAAAGTTGGCGAATCTACTACTGTTGCAGGCAGGGCATTCCACGCCCTTACTACTCTCTGAGTAAAGAAACTACCTCTGACATCTGTCCTATATCTATCACCCCTCAACTTGAAGCTATGTCCCCTCGCGTTTGCCATCACCATCCGAGGAAAAAGACTCTCACTATCCACCCTATCTAACCCTCTGATTATCTTATATGTCTCTATTAAGTCACCTCTCCTCCTCCTTCTCTCTAACGAAAACAACCTCAAGTCCCTCAGCCTTTCCTCGTAAGACCTTCCCTCCATACCAGGCAACATCCTAGTAAATCTCCTCTGCACCCTTTCCATAGCTTCCACATCCTTCCAATAATGCGGTGACCAGAACTGCACGCAATACTCCAGGTGCGGTCTCACCAGAGTTTTGTACAGCTGCAGCATGACCTCGTGGCTCCGAAACTAGATCCCCCTACTAATAAAAGCTAACACACCATATGCCTTCTTAACAGCCCTATTAACCTGGGTAGCAACCTTCAGGGATTTATGCACCTGGACACCAAGATCTCTCTGTTCATCTACACTACCAAGAATCTTCCCATTAGCCCAGTACTCTGCATTCCTGTTACTCCTTCCAAAGTGAATCACCTCACACTTTTCCGCATTAAACTCCATTTGCCATCTCTCAGCCCAGCTCTGCAGCCTATCTATGTCCCTCTGTACCCTACAACATCCTTCGGCACTATCCACAACTCCACCGACCTTAGTGTCATCCGCAAATTTACTAACCCACCCTTCTACACCCTCTTCCAGGTCATTTATAAATTGACAAACAGCAGTGGCCCCAAAACAGATCCTTGCGGTACACCACTAGTAACTAAACTCCAGGATGAACATTTGCCATCAACCACCACCCTCTGTCTTCTTTCAGCTAGCCAATTTCTGATCCAAAGCTCTAAATCACCTTCAACCCCATACTTCCGTATTTTCTGCAATAGCCTACCGTGGGGAACCTTATCAAACGCCTTACTGAAATCCATATACACCACATCCACTGCTTTACCCTCATCCACCTGTTTGGTCACCTTCTCAAAAAACTCAATAAGGTTTGTGAGGCACGACCTACCCGTCACAAAACCGTGCTGACTATCTCTAATGAACTTATTCTTTTCAAGATGATTATAAATCCTGTCTCTTATAACCTTTTCCAACATTTTACCCACAACCGAAGTAAGGCTCACAGGTCTATAATTACCAGGGCTGTCTCTACTCCCCTTCTTGAACAAGGGGACAACATTTGCTATCCTGCAGTCTTCCGGCACTATTCCTGTCGACAATGACGACATAAAGATCAAGGACAAAGGCTCTGCAATCTCCTCCCTAGCTTCCCAGAGAATCCTAGGATAAATCCCATCTGGCCAAGGGGACTTATCTATTTTCACACTTTCCAAAATTGATAACACCTCCTCCTTGTGAACCTCAATCCCATCTAGCCTAGTAGTCTGTATCTCAGTATTCTCAACAACATTTTCTTTCTCTACTGTAAATACTGACGCAAAATATTCATTTAACGCTTCCCCTATCTCCTCTGATTCCACACACAACTTCCCACTACTATCCTTGATTGGCCCTATATGTAAGGTATATGTAAGGAAGTGTGAAGTTGTTCACTTTGGTCGTAAAAATAGAAAAGCATAATATTTAAAAGGTGTGAAACTGGTAAGTGTTGATGTTCAGAGGCTTGGGGGTACGCACAAAGTTAACATGCAAGTGCAGCAGGCTATTAGGAAGGCAAATGACATGTTGACCTTTTATTGCAAGGGGATTGGAGTACAGGAATAAAGAAATCTTCCTAAAATTGTACAGGGCTTTAGTAAGACTGCACCTGGAATACTGTGTGCAGTTTTGGTCTCCACATTTAAGAAAGGATATACTTGCACTGAAGACGGTGCAGTGAATTTTACTAAATTGGTCCCTGGGATGAGGTGGTTGTCCTCTGATGAAAGGCTGAGTAAATTGGGTCTATATTCTCTGGAGCTTAGAAGAATGAGAGGCAATCTAATTGAGACATACAAAATTGTGAAAGGGCTTGATCGAGTAGAAGCTGAGAGATTGATCCCACTGGTCAGGGAATCTAGAACATGGGGACACAATTTCAGGATAAGGTGCCGATCATTCAGGACTGAGATGAGCAGAAATTACTTCACTCAAAGGGTTGTGAATCTTTGGAATTTTCTACCCCAGAGGGTTGTGGATGCTCCATCATTGAATACATTTAAGGCTGGGATAGATTGATTTTTGGTCTCGCACAGAATTAAGGGATATGGCGAGCAGGCAGGAAAGTGGAATTGAAGCCCAAGATCAGCCATGATCGTATTGAATGGCGGAGCAGGCTCGATGGGCCACATGGTCTACTCCTGCTCCTAGTTCTTGTGTGAAGTACAAAGATTTGTCACCAACTCTGTCCTCAGGCTCAGTGTGGGGAGATGGGAGGGAAAGCTGCAGGTTGGGGAGAAGAGGGAAAATAGAAAATAGTGATGGGAAGAGAGGTTAACTAGGGACTTAAAGGGAGAGAGAGAGATGGGGTTCAGGACGAAAGGGGCTCAGGCAGGAGAACGAGGAGGTGACTGGGGAAAGCAGAGCACGGGCTTGGTGTTGGGAGATTAAGTCTCTCGGGGGCAGAGAGGGAGACTGGGAACTTGTGGTCGGGAGAATTAAAGCTTGGGTGGATGGGAGAGAGGAGACCAAGGGACCAGCATTACTCTCAGAGCCAGGAGCAGCAGCAGCAATGTGGTGAGTGGGAGTTGTACCGACAAGAGAGCAGCCAGGGAAGAGTAAAAGACGGAGACTTTATTGTGACCACGCTGGCTTTCTGTCCTGCGCCAGGCTCCGTCTGCTGCACTGGGGCTCGTCCACCACTGGTAAGATCCTGGCAGCCAGTTAATTATCACTAATTGCCGAGCCACCACTACCGTGTAAGTCGCTGCTTTCATTGTTTACCTGCTTTCTGACCAGATCGCCTAGAGACGGCAACATGTCTGCTCGCCGACCCGGCGGCGCCATTTTCAAATCCTACCCTCCACACCCCTCACCCCACCAGAGCCGCTTCGATGCAGCTGGTTAAATTCGGCCCAAACAGCGAGTATTCAAAGATTTTTATGCTTCGAAGGCCAATACCTACACCGCCTGGCAGTGTCCCGGTCGCTCGGCAACCGCCTCGCCAGCAACAGCAATCGCCCTGCTCCAACTCCTCGGAACAGTCTACAAACCGCCGCCATCTTCACACAAGGCCAGGAGCATGTAGAGAGCGTCGTGACAGCTATGTGGAGAGTACGTGATTCAGTCATCACTCCAACTCATGGGAAATCACAGCATTGATGAGGTGGGTGTAGTGAGGAGGGGTCACAATCGTCTCTCCTGCCAAATCTGACCACAAATCTATTTTTCACTCTCTAATCTGTTTATGTGTGTGTGATTCTCGAGCAAGCGTGTGCGTGAATGTGTGGCTTATTTTTTAAAACAGTCTGTTTTAATGGTTCTTTCACAATCACGCTAAAGTTAAAAGACAAAACACTCACTGAGGTGGTAAGTACAACCACTGTTTAAAAGGAATAAACCCCTGTTGCGGTCAAATAAGAGGAAGGGCGATCGAGTTTGAACCAGGAGAAGGCTTTTGACAGGATATCGCACACCTACATGATGGACGTGCTTTCCAAAATGGGGTTTGGGGGAGGGAATCTGCAATTGGATCAAACTGCTCTACACAAACATCAGGGGCGCAGTCTCAATCAATGGGTGGGAATCGATCCAATCTGGAGTCAGACAGGGCTGTCCTCTCTCCCCGGTCTTGTTTGTTTGCTGAGTCTATTAGGAAGGATGCGAGCATAAGAGGGGTGACAATCCCAGGCAGCGGAGGCACTCAGGTAAAACCTCCCAGTACATGGACGACGTCGCCGTCTTCTGCTCGGATGCTCTGTCCGTTTGCAGACTGAAGAGCATCTGTGACCAGTTCGAACTGGCTTCGGGAACCAAAGTTAACGACGGCAAGAGCGAGGCCATGTTCTTTGGGAACTGGGCTGACCAATCCTTTGTCCCCTTCACCATCAGGTCAGACTACGTGAAGGTGCTGGGGATATTGTTCGGAAGGGCCGGGGCCTGCACCAAAACCTGGGAGGAGCGAGTAGCCAGGGTACACAATAAACTGAGCATGTGGGAGCAGTGATCTCTCCCCATTTATTTTTATTTAGAGATACAGCACTGAAACAGGCCCTTCGGCCCACCGAGTCTGTGCCGACCAACAACCACCCATTTATACTAACCCTACAGTAATCCCATATTCCCTACCACCAACCTACACTAGGGGCAATTTACAACAGCCAATTTACCTATCACCTGCAAGTCTTTGGCAGTGGGAGGAAACCGGAGCACCCGGCGAAAACCCATGCGGTCACAGGGAGAACTTGCAAACTCCGCACAGGCAGTACACAGAATCGAACCCGGGTCCCTGGAGCTGTGAGGCTGCAGTGCTAACCACTGTGCCACTGTGCCGTCCATTATGGATAAGAACCTGGTCATCAGGTGCGAGGCGCTCACGTTGTTGCTGTATGTGGCACAGGTCTAACCCATACCCCACTCCTGCACGGTGGCGGTCACCCGGGCCATTTACGCTTTATCTGGAGATGCAAAATGGACCAGGTCCGGAGGGACACGATGTTCAAACCTCTGGATAAGGGTGGGAAAATTGTACCCAACGTCGCCCTCATCCTGATGACTACCTTCGTGTGCGGCTGCATCAAACTGTGCGTGGACCCCCAGTACACAAACTCCAAGTGTCACTACGTGCTGAGGTTCTATCTGTCTCCGGTGTTGCGAAGGATGGGTCTGGTCACATTGCCGCGGAACGTTCCATCCAGTTGGACCGTGCCATCCCACCTATCCTTCGTGGGAAAGTTTCTGCGGGAAAACACCTTTGACCACCAATCCATCAGACACTGGTCTGCAAAGTCATTTGGCAGAATGCTTCATCACCAGAACTTTCAAACAAGCACCAAGATGTAGCTTGGCTGGTGGTGAGAAGGGCTCTTCCCATCAGATCCTTCCTGCACGCCTGGAGTGTCACCCCCTCCACATGCTGCCCTCGAGGTGGCTGCGGTGGTGAAGAGACTCTTGCCCACCCCCTTCTGGAATGTGTCTTTGCAAAGCAGGTGTGGAAAGAGATGCAGTGGTTTTTGTCGAGGTTCATCCCAAGCAGCTCTGTAACATAGGAGTCTGTGCTCTACGGGCTGTTCCCAGGGACGCACACCGAGATAAACATCAACTGCTGCTGGAGGACCATCAATTCGGTGAAAGACGCCCTTTGGTCTGCCCGAAACTTGCTGGTCTTCCAGCGCAAAAAGTTGTCCACGACCGAGTGTTGCAGACTGGCACATTCCAAGGTCCAGGACTATGTGCTGAGGGACGCACTAAGCTTGGGGCAGCCGCGGCAAAGGCTCAATGGGAAAGACCACAGTGTAAGGTCCTCCCGCCGAAGTGAACTGAGGGGCTGGACCCATGGAAAACTCCTTGGGCTGTATACACCAAATATGGGTTTGCTGTAAAATGTACATGACATGTAAAATGGAATGGAGTGAGACAACTCACTTCCCCCCCCCCCCCCCCCCCCCCACCCCCCACACACATACACACACCTGGCTCGAATAGTGGCATCCAGAAGCCTTGGCAAAAATGATGCCAATGGGATTCGGGGAAAACTCCCCGCTGGTGGGAGTCACACCTATCACAAAGGAAGATGGTTGTGGTTGTTGGAGTCAATCACCTCAGTCCCAGGACATCACCGCAGGAGCTCCTCAGGGTAGTGTCCTCGGCCCAACCACCTTCAGTTCCTTCATCATTGACCTTCCCTGCATCATAAAGTCTGAAGTGGGATGTTCGCTGATGATTGCACAGTGTTCAGAACCATTCGTAACTCCTCAGATAATGAAGCGGTCTGTGCCCATGTGCAGCAAGACCTGGATGACATTCAGGCTTGGGTTGTTAAGTGGCAAGTAACATTCGCGCCACACAAGTGCCAGGCAATGACCATCTCCAACAAGAGAGAATCTAACTATCTCCCCTTGACATTCAACGGCATTGCCATCACTGAATCCCCCACTATCAACATCCTGGGGGTTACCATTGATCAAAAAACCTAACAGGACCAGCCATATAAATACCATGGCTACAAGAGCAGGTCAGAGGCTGGGAATTCTGCAGTGATTAACTCATCTCCTGACTCCCCAAAGTCTGTCGACCATCTACAAGGCACAAGTCAGGAGTGTGATGGAATAATCTCCACTTGCCTGGATGAGTGCAGCTCCAACAACACTCAAGAAGCTCGACACCACAGGACAAAGCAGCCCACTTGATCAACACCCCATCCACCACCTTCAACATTCACTCCCTTCACCAGCAACGCACAGTGGCAGCAGTGTGTACTATCTACAAGATGCACAGCAGCAACTCATTAAGCTTCCTTCAACAGCACCTTCCAAACCCCGACCTCTACCAACTGGAAGAACAAGGGCAGTCGACACATGGGAACATCGCCACCTGCAAGTTCCTCTCCAAGTCACTCACCATCCTGACTTGGAACTATATCGCCGTTCCTTCACTGTCGCTGGGTCAAAATCCTGGAACTCCCTTCTTCACAGCACTGTGGGTGTATCTACCCCACATGGACTGCAGTGGTTCAAGAAGGCAGCTCACCACCATTGTTCATTGTTTCAATCAATTTCTTACAGGCTTTTTTGAAGAATTTGATAACTGAGGTACATGTCCAAATATTTTATATGGATTACTCCAACTCCAAAATCTGTCCAGGAATAGGCAGAAGACATACTGAACCTATGGGCTGGATTTTAAGATTGCGATGTGCTGGGAGTGGCAGGAGAGGAGTTGGGGGCAGGTGGTTCTGGGTAGTAAACCAGGAAGTCAGTACAGCATGTTTGTCAGTGGCTTTTAACCCAACCAGGTTTCCTGCCTAGTTAGTGTCAGGAAGTGTGATGGCGACTCCCATTAGGAGATTTCAACTCCACTATTTAAAGGGAGACTCCAAACATGCAATTTCATGGAGTCTGGAGTTGGGGGCTAAGGGAAGGAACTGGGAGAATTGAATCAAGAAGATCAAATGTTCCACCTTCTTTAAGTGACCCCTCTCTGGATGTGATGCTGGAGGCTGTGAGGATCCACAGGGAGATATTCTTCCTTTCTGATGGGAGGAAGAAGCCTGCCAGTGAAACCAAGACGGTGTAGCTGGAGATGGCAGAGGAGTTCAGCAGCAGGAGTGTGGTGCTACACTAGTGGATTCAATGCTGAAAGCTGGTTAATGACCTAAGCAGAGTGGGAAAGGTGAGTGCAAGGGCACATTCAACTACATCCTGATGTATCACCCCAAACCCCTCACTCTGCCTTCTCTACTCTACTCCTTACACCATCTTAACCTTACAGGAACACCCATCCCTCTCTGTCTGTGAACTTCCTCACATCCCCATCTGTTCATCCACCACTGACATTCGCCCTCATCTTTACGCAATGTCATGCCTCTCCCTCATAGTTCCCTTAACAAATGCTTTCCATCCATTTGTTCAACACATGCCATTACTCTCACTCAGGTCTCTTCTTTCCCTCCTTGCAGGAGAAGGGAGCACAGAACACGAGGAAGAGGCAGAGACCCGGAAGTGGCCCTCCAGCCATCTCACACATGACAGCTGCAGAGGAGGTGGTGCTGGATATCAGTGGAGTCTCGGTGTGTTTGGCCGCCAGAGATGGGGGCCTCCCAGTTACCTGGTGACAGAATTAAATATCAGACAGTCACATGACATATAATGCTTGGTCATGTTGACTTGATGTCAGCAGCCAGTGAATTATGGTCATGTGCATCATGATCACTGAAAACATTGTTACCTTGACCGTTCTAATTAATGTCTTTAATCTCTCACAGGGCCTTCAAGAATCCTGCAGGAGGTGGTGCTGGAGGATGATGATGGTTCCTCAGAGGAGGTCACTCACTCTGAGGTTGCACCATCACAAGACTCATGTAGACCATGCACCAGCTAAGAAACTCACACTTCAGTGGGACCAGTAAGGAAGAGGGTTGGGTTTTCACCTGGTGACTCACACATCACAAGAGAACAAGAGCAGATGGTGGAGACAAGGCCAGCAGTGGAGAGTCCACCTCAGAGGCCACAGGACGATCCAAGCTTGGTGCCCATTGATGAACAGGATACTTCTGGAACAGCAGCGAAGAATGTGAGACCTACTGGCAGGAGTTCCAGCTGCACTGTGCACACTTGGCGAGGGATTGGAGGAATCCACCTCAAGCATGTCGCTGGCCTTTGTGATGATGTCTTTGTTCATGGAAAGAGTGGCCGCCTGCATGGAGTAAGAAACACAGCAATCACACAAATGCTTGCACACTATGGGCTGGATTTAATTCGGCCAGCAGGAGCGGGATTGGAGGCTTTGGTGGGGGCGGGCCGAAAAATTAGTAGGGGAGGTGCTTGCCCGAAAACCCGACGTTGTGATGCTGTAGCGTCATAGAGTTATACAGCACAGAAACAGGCCCTTCGGCCCATCATGTCTGTGCTGGCCATCAAGCACCTATCCTAATTCCATTTTCCAGCACTTGGCCCGTAGCCTTGTATGCTATGGCAATTCAAGTGCTCATCTAAATACTTCTTAAATGTTGTGAGGGTTCCTGCCTTTACCACTTCATCAGGCAGTGTGTTCCAGATTCCAAACACCCTCTGGGTGAAAATATTTTCCTCAAATCCCCTCTAAACCTCCTGCCCCTTACCTTAAATCTATGCCCCCTGGTTATTGATTCCTCTGCTAGGGGAAAAAGTTTCTTACTATCTATCCTATCAATGCCCCTCATAATTTTGTATACCTCAATCAGGTCCCCCCTCAGCCTTCTCTGCTCTAAGGAAAACAACCCTAGCCTATCCAGTCTCTCTTCATCGCTGAAATGCTCCAGCCCAGGCGACATCCTGGTGAATCTCCTCTGCACCCTCTCCAGTGCAAATGTGGTACCCAGACCTGTACACAGTACTCCAGCTGTGGCCTAACTAGCGTTTTATACAGCTCCATCATAACCTCCCTGCTCTTAGATTCTATGCCTCGGCTAATAAAGGCAAGTATCCCATATGCCTTCCTAACCACCTTATCTACCTGTGCTGCTGCCTTCAGTGATCTATGGGCAAGTACACCACGGACCCTCTGACCCTCTGTACTTCCTAGGATCCTACCATCTATTGTATATTCCCTTGTTAGTCCTCCCAAAATGCATCCCCTCATACGTCTCAGGATTAAATTCCATTTGCCACTGCTGTGCCCATCTTACCAGCCCATCTATATCGTCCTGTAATCTAAGGCTTTCCTCCTCACTATTTACGACACCACCAAGTTTCGTGTCAGCTGCGAACTTACTGATCATACCGATCATATATTCACGTCTAAATCATTAATGTACACTACAAACAGTAAGGGTCCCAGGCTTCCACTCGCAAAAACAACCCTCGACCATCACCCTCTGCCTCCTGCCACTAAGCCAATTTTGGATCCAATTTGCCACATTGCTCTGGATCCCATGGGCTCTTACCTTCTTAACCAATCTCCCATGCGGGTCCTTATCAAAAGCCTTACTGAAGTCCATGTAGACTATATCAACTGCTGTTACCTCATCTACACATCTCGTAACCTCCTCGAAAAATTCAATCGAGTTTGTTAGCCATGATCCCCCCCTGACAAAGCCATGCTGACTATCCCTGATTAATCCCTGCCTCTCCAAGTGGAGATTAATCCTGTCCCTCAGAATTTTTTCCAATAGTTTCCCTACCACTGATGTTAGACTCACTGGCCTGTAATTACCTGATTTATCCCTGCTACCCTTCTTGAATAATGGTACCACATTCTTCTTGCTAAGGTAGTCAAGAAGGCATACGGCATGCTTGCCTTCATTGGTCGGGGCATAGAGTATAAAAATTGGCAAGTCATGCTGCAGCTGTACAGAACCTTAGTTAGGCCACACTTAGAATATTGCGGACAATTCTGGTCGCCACACTACCAGAAGGATGTGGAGGCTTTGGAGAGGGTACAGAAGAGGTTTATCAAGATGTTGCCTGGTCTGGAGGGCATTAGCTATGAGGAGAGGTTGGATAAACTCGGATTGTTTTCACTGGAACGACGGAGGTGGAGGGGCGACATGATAGAGGTTTACAAAGTTATGAGCGGCATGGACAGAGTGGATAGTCAGAAGCTTTTTCCCAGGGTGGAAGAGTCAGTTACTAGGGGACATAGGTTTAAGGTGTGAGGGGCAAAGTTTAGAGGGGATGTGCGAGGCAAGTTCTTTACACAGAGGGTGGTGAGTGCCTGGAACTTGTTGCCGGGGGAGGTGGTGGAAGCAGGTACAATAGCAACGTTTAAGAGGCATCTTGACAAATACATGAATAGGATGGGAATAGAGGGATAAGGAGCCCGGAAGTGCAGAAGGTTTTACTGTAGACAGGCTTCAAGATCGGCGCAGGCTTGGAGCGCCGAATGGCCTGTTCCTGTGCTCTACTTGTTCTTTGTTTATTCGCTGCCCTCCAGTCCTCTGGTACCTCTCCTGTGGCCAGAGAGGATTTGAAAATTTGTGTCAGAGCCCCTGCTATCTCCTCCCTTGCCTTGACTGCTGTTCTCGCCGTATCCTGAGATCCACACTCAGTGCCATGCTCTGCCACATGTACACACTGGACCTCTCTCTCCAGAAGCACCGCCTCCCTTATCTCAAAGCTGTTGTACTCAGCAGTTTCATTTCATCCTCCGTCTTATCTGATGCATTAACAAAATATTTTTTTTCTTCCTTTCAGGAGTTAAGGAACGCAAGCTCCAGCAGCTGATGGGGACTAATGCCCCTCCAGATCCTTCTTCCCCTTCACTTCCCTCTGACCCCATCCCTTCTGATCTGACCCCTTGTCATGTATTCACTGTACCCTCTGATCTTCCCCTCTCTGCTGAATGACCCGTACTCAGCAACGGACTCAGTTTTATTCCCTATGCCCCCACCTCAATGAATTTCACGCTTGGCATGACATTGAGCTCTTCTTCCGTCGCCTCCATCTCCGGGCTCACTTCTTTGACCAGGAGTCCTCCCCCCAATCAGCAGACACATTCACCCACCTCCAGCATTCTCCCTCCACCTGGACCCCTCCCTCTGGCCTCTTACCCACTCTTGATCTTTTCATTGAAAACTGTCGGCGAGACATCGGCCGTCTCAATTTCTCTGCCCCCCTCACTCACTCTAACCTGTCCCCCTCTGAACTTGACACACTCCGTTCTCTCACGTCTAACCCCGACATTGTGATCAAACCTACAGACAAGGGTGGTGCTGTTGCTGTCTGGTGTACCAACCTCTACCTTGTAGAGGCTCAGCGCCAACTCTCAGACACTTCTTCCTACCTCCCCCAGACCATGACCCCACCATCAAGCTACTGTCCACAGGACTGTCAATGACCTCATCTCCGGAGATCTTCCCTCTACAGTTTCCAACCTCATAGTCCCGCAATCCTGGACAGCCCGCTTCTACCTCCTTCCCAAAATTCACAAACAGGACTGTTCAGGCAGACCCATTGTTTCAGCCTGTTCCTGCCCCACTGAACTTATTTCTTCCTATCTTGACTCTGTCATTTCTCCCCTGGTCCAGTCTCTTCCCACCTACATCCGTGACTCTTCTGACGCCCTACGTCATTTTGACAATTTCCAGTTTCCTGGCCCCAACCGCCGCCTCTTCACTATGGATGTCCAATCTCTCTACACCTCCATCCCCCACCAGGATGGTTTGAGAGCTCTCTGCTTCTTCCTTGAACAGAGGCCCAACCAGTCCCCATCCACCACCACCCTCCTCCGCCTGGCTGAATTTGTTCTCACATTGAACAACTTCTCCTTCAACTCCACTCACTTCCTTCAAGTAAAAGGTGTTGCTGTGGGTACCCGCATGGGTCCTAGTTATGCCTGTCTTTTTGTGGGATATGTCGAACATTCTTTGTTCCAGTCCTACTCAGGCCCCCTCCCCCAACTCTTTTTCCGGTACATTGATGACTGTATCGGTGCCATTTCCTGCTCCCGCCCTGAACTGGAAAACGTTATCAACTTTGCTTCCAATTTCCACCCTTCTCTCACCTTTACATGGTCCATCTCCGACCCTTCCCTTCCTCGACTTCACTGTCTCCATCTCTGGGGATAGGTTGTCTACTAATATTCATTATAAGCCCACCGACTCCCACAGCTACCTCGATTACACTTCTTGACACCCTACCTCCCGTAAGGACTCCATTCCATTCTCCCAGTTTCTCCGTCTCCGACGCATCTGCTCTGATGCTACCTTCCATGACAGCGCTTCTGATATGTCTTCCTTTTTCCTCAACTGAGGATCTCCCCCACCCCCCCACTGTGGCTGACAGGGCCCTTAACCGTGTCTGGCCCATTTCCCGCACCTCTACCTTCACCCCTTCCCCTCCCTCCTAGAACCGCGGCAGGATTCTCCTTGTCTTCACTTTCCACCCCACCAGCCTCCATATCCAAAGGATCATCCTCTGCCATTTCCGCCACATCCAGCGTGATGCCACTACCAAACGCATCTTCCCCTCCCCGTCAGCATTCCGAAGGGATCATTCCCTCCGTGACTCCCCGGTCCACTCCTCCATTACCCCCATCACCTCGTCCCCTACCCATAGCACCTTCCCCTGCAATCGCAGGAGGTGTTATACCTTCCCATTTACCTCCTCTCTCCTCACTATCCCAGGCCCCAAACACTCCTTTCAGGTGAAGCAGCGATTTACTTGTACTTCTTTCAATGTAGTGTACTGTATTCGCTGCTCACAATGTGGTCTCCTCCGCTCAGTCCGAAAGCAGGACCCCGAGCTTCCGGTTGCTGGCTATTTCAACACTCCCCCCTGCTCTCATGCTCACATCTCTGTCCTGGGATTGCTGCAGTGTTCCAGTGAACACCAACGCAAGCTCGAGGAACAGCATCTCATTTACCAATTAGGCACGCTACAGTCTGCCGGACTGAACATTGAGTTCAGTAATTTCAGAGCATGACTGGCCCCCCTTTTCTATTTTTAGTTTAATTTTTTTCTTTTTATTTTCTTTTTCTTTTCTTTTATTTTAGTTTGTTTCATCATTCATTTTTTTACCACGTGCCTGCCCACTGTTTCTTTTCATGTTTGTGCTTTTGGCCAGGGCTGTTCATTTTCCTGGCCATTAACACCCTCTCTGCACTAACACTTTGTCTTTCAACACACCATTAACATACCATTTGCCTTTGCTCCATGACCTTCTGGTCAGTTATTCTCTGTGAGCCTCTGTCCTATCAACAGCTTGCCTTTTGTTATCTCTTGCCCCCCCCCCCCCCCCCACTTTATTTGTTTAAAACCTATTACATTTCTAACATTTGCCAGTTCTGATGAAGGGTCACTGACCTGAAACGTTAACTCTGCTTCTCTTTCCACGGATGCTGCCAGACCTGCTGAGTATTTCCAGCATTTCTTGTTTTTATTTCCAATATCTGCAGTAGTTTGCTTTTACAAACATTTAGAGGTTCTGCTGCGTGGATCTGCCCATACCAACCATGTGTGATGTTCTCTAAAAGGGCAGTGGTGGGCACATGAACACAATGCCTCCTCACTGTCACGGGTGGACACTTCAGTCTCTCCATCTGCTATGGATGGCCACCCTGGGAGCCTGCTCGTTCCAGGGCCGCCTCCTCTGCCGGGGTCAGTTCACCGACGTCCGGGATCCCACCTCCAGTCTTCGCCCTTTCCCGAGTGTTATGGGCCATTTTCTCCTGCAAGCAGAAAGAGGGACACTGTTCGTCTTCCCAGGTAGACCATCAGGCCACCTGTTCTGGTGGCAGCCCTTTGGCCCCTGGTAGGACAGAAGGCCAGCTGTCCTGGAGATGCAGCTATGCATCTGAAATGATCTGCTGTTGCCTCAGCCCCTCGCTACCCACTTTGCAGCCACTCTTTGACCATGCCACGCTCCCTCCCGCCTGGCCACACGCAAGCCCCAGAGATGTGATGGGTATGGAGGACTCACCTTGGCAGAGCGAAGGAGGTCACTGACCTTCTTGCAGCACTGGACGCAGTTTTGGAGGGTGACCCCATGGCTGCTGACCTCCTCCGCAATCTCCACCCAGGCTTGCTTGGTCAGGCGGGAGGTTCTCTTCCTGCCGTCCCTTGGGAAGAGGGGTTCCCACATTTCCTTTATAGCCTGGAGGAGAATCTCCAGCGGGGCATCACTGAATCCTGGGGCCACTCGGTGTCTTTCGCTTGCTATGGTCCCTCTTGGCTTCCGGTCAAGTCCTGGCCTTATGAGGCCTTGGTCAGCAACACAGCAGCACAGGGGGGTGGGGTGGAGGTCAGCAGCACAGGGACTCTAGGCAAGTTGCGGGGGGGGTGGTGGTGGTTGGCGTCCGCAGCAAAGGCAGTCAGTGATGCAGCAGTTTAAACAGGGCTGGCAATGCTTTAAATATAGCGCCAGCACCTGTGTTCGTCTCTGCTGACGACACAATCGTGTCTTAAATCGATAGTTTTAAAAGCAATCCGGAGTGCTAGTCTCTGGTCTGCTGGGAGGCCACCTCCTTCCTCTGGCCATGTGTCAGCCACTGCAGCGGGCCCACCTACCAACTGGAAACTTCCAGTCAACGCGGGAGAGAGGCCTTAATAGGCCCCTTAATTGGCTCAAGTGGCAGGTAACCATTCTGGATCTGGTCCGACCTCCTGGAAAATAGCTGGGAGTCTGGAACATGTTGGAGAAATGGCCCGCCTGCCTCTGTTCCCGCCCCCCCCCCCTCACCAGGAAAAGCCTGCCCAAAATATTTGTTCAGTGGTTTCTGCCATTTCATCATTCCCAATGATAATTTCTCCTGCCTCTGCTTCTAAGGGACCAGCATTTACTTTCGCTTCCTTTTTATATACTTGTAAAAGCTCTTACAATCCATTTTTAGATTCCTGGCTAGTTTACTCTCATTCTATTTTTTTCTGTTTTTAAACACTTTAGGTCACCCTTTGCTGGTTTCTAAATTCTCCCAATCCTCAGGCTTTCTATTCTTCACAACATTATAAGTCTCTTCTTTTTATTTAATACTATTCTTAACTTCCCTAGTAAGTCAAGGATGGATCTTTCTCACTGAATTTTTATTTTTAATGGAACGTATTCTTATTGAAAATTTTGAATCATTTCTTTAAATGTTTCTCACTGTTTATTTACTACCATACCTTTCAGTCTATTTACCCAATCAACCTTAGCCAGCTCTCCCTTCATACCTATGCAATTGGCCTTGTTTAAGATTCCTGCTTGGGACTCGAATATGTCGCTCTCAAATTTAATATGGAATTCAATTGTATTATGATTACATTTTCCTAGAGGATCTTTTAATATGAGATTACTAATTAAACCTGCCTCATTGCACCATACTAGATCTAAAATAACTTTGTCCCTAGTTGGTTCTGCAACGTATTGTTCTAGGAAGCTGTTGTGAAAGCACTCTACAAACTCATCTTCCAGATTCCCTATTGCCAATTTGATTTGTCCAGTCTGTATGAAGATTAAAGTCCCCCACGATTATTATGTTGCCTTTGTTACAAGCTCCAATTATTTCTTGCTTAATGGTCTGCCCAACAGTATAACTACTGTTAGGAGGCCTGTAAACTACTCCCGTCATTGTGTTCTGACCCTTGTTCCTAATCTCCACCCATACTATTCTAATTTCTGATCTGCTGAACCAAGATTCTTTCTTAGTACTGTCCTTAAGTCATGCTTTATTATCAGGGCTACTCCTCATCCTATTCTATTCTGCCTATCTTTTTGAAATGTTGTGTACCCTGGAATATTTATTTCCCAACCCTAGTCACCTTGTAACAATGGGTGGAATTTTATGCTGTCCCTACGGTGGGTTTGGAGGCGGGGAGAGCATAAAATCAGGTGGGATGGTAGCGGAGGGGGTGGGGGGTTGTTGCTGCCACCATCCTGCCTCTGCCGAAATTTAGTATGGGGTAGGAAGGCTGTGAATTGCCTTCCCGCCCTGCCGCCAATTGAGGCCCTTTACTGGAAAATTAACCCCAAGTAAGGGCCTCTTCCTGCTGCAGCCACAATTACCACCCCTCCCCCGCCCTTGCTGCTGACCCTCACTTCCCGCGAGACCCCTCCCACCCTGAGCTACCCTGAGCCTGGTTCCAGCGCTGCTCCTCAGTGTCTGGTCACTGCAGCTACAGCAGCAGCCATCGGCTTCTGATTGGCCAGCAGCTCTTCAAGGGTGGACTTCCGACGGCAGGCTCCTAAACCGTATGGACGGCCCGCCGCTGTCCAGTTAAGTGCCTGATTAGCACTAAATTCGGCAGGCCTTCCGTACAAGAAGCGATGTAGGGATCTCAGCATCGGTTTTCCCTGACATCGAGACCCCTACCGCTAACATAAAATTCCCCCATTGTCTCTGTAATGGCGATTACATCAAACCTATTTATCTCTTTTTGCAGTTAGTTAATCTATCTTGTTACAAATGTTTCAGGCATTTAGATAAAGGGGCTTTAATTTTATTTTTCTACCACTATTCTTTGCCTGGATCTTATTCGCTGATGCACTATTACTGTTAAAACTCTCTGTCCCACTCTGCTTGGCTTTACTCAAATTCCTACACTGCTCTACTGCCTCGACATTTCTGTTTAGATTTTTAAATCTCCCTCCTCCTGACCCCTTGTGCTCCCCCATCCCCCCACTTTTAGTTTAAAGCCCTATCCACAGCTCTAGTTATACCATTCGCCAGGGCACTGATCCCAGCCCAGTTTAAGTGGAGCCCATCCCAATGGATCAACTCCTTCTTTCCCCAGTACTGGTACCGGTGCCCCATGAATCGAAACCCCTTCTTCCCACACCACTCTTTGAGCCACGTGTTTAATTATCTAATCTGCTTGACCTTATGCCAATTGGCGCGTGGCTCAGGTATCAATCCAGAGATTATTACCTTTGAGATTCTGTGTTTTAATTTGGACCATAGCTCCTCAAACTCTCCCAGCAGAACATCATGCCTAGTTCTATGTCATTGGTTCCTATGTGGACGTTTGGAACTCTGTTCCGCTAACGACAATCCATGCCAGGTCAATTGTTAATTTCAAATTGGAGACCGAAACACTTTTGTCAACCAAAGGTATTAAAGGATATGGAGCTAAGGCAGGTATGTAGAATTAGATCTCAAATCAGACATGATCTCACTGAATAGCTGAATAGGCTTGAGGGGCTAAATGGCCCAATCCTGTTCGTATGTTCCTCCAAATGAGTAGTTGAGGTGACTAGCATAGATGCACTTAAGGGGAAGTGAGATGAGCACATGAAGGGGAAAGAAGTGTCAATAGGATTTGATGAAGAGGGGTGACAGGAGGCTCGTAGAGAATATAAACATAGTTCAGTTGGGGGTCGAGGTCAAGGAGGACCTCCAAGAGGTGAAGAGCCAGCAGGCCTTGCTCTTTGCCAAGGAGGCCTCCAAGATCGTCTTCCGGTCCAGAGTCCGCTCCATCGAGCAGGATGATACGTGCTCGCGTTACTTCTTCCAAAAGGTACTCGGAGAGAGCTCTGTTATCAGCAGCCTGAAGGAAGAAGATGGCTCGGTAACGTCTTCGCAGTCGGACATACTAAGGATCAGCAAATCCTTTTATGCTGGGTTGTATGACGCGAAGCCCACAGACAGCAGAGCCTCCCAGTCCTTTCTGTCATCTATCACAGAGGTCTTAGATGACAGCAGGAGGGAGAGACTGGACAAGCCGCTAACTCTAGACGAGCTGACAAAGGCCGTCGAGTCCTTCGAGACGAGTTAAACTCCCGGAAGTGACGGCTTACCGGTCGAGTTGTACTCGGCCCTGTGGGACTGGGTCGGCCCGGACCTGCTGGAAGTATACGAGAGTATGCTCCTGGCCGGCAGCATGTCAGGATCCACGAGGAAAGACATCATCACCCTCATTTACAAGCGGAAGGGGGAGAGGGCAGAAATCAGAAATTGGCGGCCCATCTCACTGCTTAATGTTGACTACAAGATTCTGTCCAAAGTCATAGCCAGTCGAGTCAAGTCTGCTCTGGAGTTGGTGATCCACCCTGATCAGACCTGTACTGTACCCGGCAGGAAGATCTCTGATAGTCTCGCGCTACTCAGGGATACGATCGCCTACGTGCGGGACAGGAGGGTGGACACCTGTCTCATCAGCCTGGACCAGGAGAAGGCTTTTGACAGGATATCACACACCTACATGATGGATGTGCTTTCCAAAATGGGGTTTGGGGAGGGAATCTGCAATTGGATCAAACTGCTCTACACAAACATCAGTAGCGCAGTCTCAATCAATGGGTGGGAATCGGAAAGTTTCCCGATCCAGTCTGGAGTCAGACAGGGATGTCCTCTCTCCCCGGTCTTGTTTGTTTGCTGTATTGAACCCTTTGCTGAGTCTATTAGGAAGGATGCGAGCAAAAGAGGGGTGACAATCCCAGGCAGCGGAGGCACTCAGGTTAAAACCTCCCTGTACATGGATGACGTCGCTGTCTGTGCGCAGACTGATGAACATCTGCGACCAGTTCAGACTGGCCTCGGGAGCCAAAGTTAACCACAGCAAGAGCGAGGCCATGTTCTTTGGGAACTGGGCTGACCGATCCTTTGTCCCCTTCACCGTCAGGTCAGACTACCTGAAGGTGCTGGGGATATGGTTTGGAAGGGCTGGGGCGTGCACCAAAACCTGGGAGGAGCGAGTAGCCAAGGTACTACAAAAGTTGAGCATGTGGGGGCAGCGATCTCTCCATTGTGGGTAAGAACCTAGTCATCAGGTGCGAGGCGCTCACGTTGTTGCTGTACGTGGCGCAGGTCTGGCCCATACCCCACTCCTGTGCCGTGGCGGTCACCCGAGCCATTTTCTGCTTCATCTGGGGATCCAAAATGGACCAGGTCCGGAGGGACACTATGTTCAAACCTCTGGATAAGGGCGGGAAAAATGTACCCAACGTGGCCCTCATCCTGATGACCACCTTCGTGTGCGGCTGCATCAAGCTGTGTGTTGACCCCCAGTACGCAAACTCCAAGTGTCACTACGTGCTGAGTTTCTATATGTCCCCGGTGTTGCGAAGGATGGGCCTGGTCACATTGCCGCGGAACGCTCCATGCAGTTGGACCGTGCCGTACCACCTATCCTTCGTGGAGCAGTTTCTGCGGGAAAACACCTTTGACCACCGCTCTGTCAGGCAGTGGTCTGCACGGAATGTCCTCAAGGCCCTACGGGAAAAGGAGATGGTGGATCCTGTCGGATAGTTCCCCGAGCAGACCATCAAAGTCATTTGGCGGAATGCCTCATCACCAGAACTTTCAAACAAGCACCAAGATGTAGCTTGGCTGGTGGTGAGAAGGGCCCTCCGCGTCAGATCCTTCCTGCATGCCCGAAGTCTCGCCCCCTCCGCGCAATGCCCCCACGGTGGCTGTGGTGGGGAAGAGACGGTTGCCCACCTCCTCCTGGAATGTGTCTTTGCAAAGCAGGTGTGGAAAGAGATGCAGTGGTTTTTGTCGAGGTTCATCCCAAGCAGCTCTGTAACACGGGGGTCTGTGCTCTACGGGCTGTTCCCAGGGACGCACACCGAGACAAACATCAACTGCTGCTGGAGGACTATCAATTCGGTGAAAGACGCCCTTTGGTCTGCCCGAAACTTGCTGGTCTTCCAGCGCAAAGAGTTGTCCACAACCGAATGTTGCAGACTGGCACATTCCAAGGTCCAGGACTACGTGCTGAGGGACGCACTAACGCTTGGGGCAGCCGCAGCAAAGGCTCAATGGGGAAAGACCACAGTGTAAGGTCCCCCCACCAAGCTGAACTGAGGGGCTGGATCCATGGGAAACCCCTCGAACTGTATCAGGAAAATTTTGTGTGCTGTCAATGTAAAAATGTATATGGCATGACAATGAAATGGAAGGGTTGTGAGGCAACTCATGATTGTATAGAAGGACACTGATCACCTTTGCACTGTTTGTATTTTTTGACTTGATGCTGTTTTAAACTGTTTGGGAATGTAATTTTTACAGATTTTTATGAATAAAGTATATTTTGGAAATAAAAAAAAATAAAAAAAATAAACATAGTTCAGTTGGGCCGAATGGCCTGTTTCTGTGCTGTAAATTCAATGTAAGTCTACGAAATATGATTGACATGATGCATAATTCCAGAACTTTGTTTTTATTTTGTGTAACAAAATTTTCACTACAATTTCCAGAAAAAAACAGTTCACCTTCCATTCTGTGAAAGCTGAATGCACGTTAGCCAATTATGGGTTTACATCGATGGCAGCTCTGTAAACTTTTGCAGGCCTCAACTTGCCATCAGAGAGTATTGGCGATGACAAGCAACAGCAAGCATGTACCATGGCAAATACATGGTGGCAACAATCATTTTTCAAAAAATAATAGTAAATAACTCAATAGCAGCATTGTGTATTCTTGCCATGCTCGAGAGTGGCAGCAATCAGCTTCACACATGTAATCCCCCTTGTGGTGAGTTCCTGATTTCCTGCGCTGGGAAAGGTGAGTAATATATGGGGGCTGAGCATTTAACCAGAGGTAGAGTGTTTGTTTAAAAAAAAGATCAAAGGGCAAGCCATCCTAGGCCTGCTGCCATACACCTTAAAACAATGTTATTGAAAACTACACTGTGGAGGTGCAGAGAGCAAAAAGGGAAGAAAAAGCAACTTTAAAATGGGAATAAAGCAGAAACTGAAAGAGCCAAATATGTATTTCAAATATCTTTAATAGAGTTTCAAATTACAATAAAGTAGAACAAAACGAGGAGGAAATACAAAGAGTAGGCAATTACATTATTGTCAAACAAGAACAAGTTAAAATGGACAAAACTAACCTGGCTCAAATCACAAAGCAGAGGTTCAACACTTAATGACTCAAGTGTGAAACAAACCAATCAAAATCTAATGTCGTCTTTACAGGAATAGGGCAGTAGCAACAAGCCATTGATTTGCATAGTGCTGGGGAATCAACCTTTTCCGCACACCATTTTAACACCAGAGGTGCTTATCCATTGTCTCTCGAGATAAGGAGGCCAAAGAGAGAGAGAGAGAGATTTTAACACCCAACCTCTACAAGATTAAATGACAATGCTGATTTTTTTAAAAAGTGGGACACAAGGTCATCGATCTGAAACATTAATTCTGTTTCTCTCACCACAGATGCTGCCTGACCTACCGAATGTTTCAACATTTTGTGTTTTTCTATCACATTTCCAGCATCTGCGGTATTTTGCTTTTGGCTGAATAAAAAAGGATGGAATATGAGAACAGACGTTTTGAAAACTGAAAACCTAAATTATGCTTTTTGAATTGATGCTGTATTTTTACGGACAAACTGATCAAAGTAAAGCTGGGAAAGGAATCTACACATTATGCCATTAATGTAGCTTTAAATCTGGGGAGGGGTATTTGCGTTTCAGAAACTGCAAAATTTGCAATTATAAATTTAATGGGCCAGAAGTCAAACTCACTCCTATTTGAAAGCAATTGGGATCCTATAACTCACCAAGTCTTGGTTTCAAGAACATTCTATAGAATAGTACTCCCAAAGTATTACCTCCTTCCCTCACCCTTTCTAAGAGTGCTAAATCGTAATGGAGTATGATGCAAGTCTGCATGTCAGTAGACTATTTAACTATGGGAATCATCACAGCCCATCCCAAACTGGTTCTCTGGATATATCCATACACGTATGCAGCCAGCAAAAAATCAGGAGTCTGACTCATTGATTGCCCTCCCCCACCCCCGCCAAAGCCATGATGCTGAGGCCAATTGCAGTGACTCTACTGTTATTCCTGATGAGATCAACTACTTCAGCACAGACTAAGGATCAGACCTGGTCCTTTTGGCTCAGTGCTATAGCACAAGGTATATTTGTCCACTAAACCATTAGGGGTAGGGATTTGCCCTGATTTTTCTTCCCATGTTTGATGTTGATGATATGGCTATCTCCCTCAAATAAATGACCACAAAGGGTTTCAGCTCCATCAGTTAGTGTTTAGATAACCTTTAATCTCTCAGAAGTTAGAGATGACTGGAGGTTTTTAGTTTGATTCAAAGGCCATGCATTCTTTCCAAATGCTTCAGTTATTCAGCAGTGGAATCATGTTTAACTTGGGTTATTTTAAACAAATATCCTCAGTATAATATTGGAGGAAGGGAACATACAACATAGTGCCCTACATAGTAATAACTGCTTTGTAGTCCCTAATTTGAGGTTCAGGAAATTTAGGACCAAGTCGAAGAGGTCAAGTAACACTTAATGAAAAACATCCTTTGATAACACATGTCAAAGGGAGTTAGAGACTGTCCTAAGTGAGGTCTCCTGTGGATTTTGCTGGTGTGAGAGAGGATCTGAGAAACTACCAGAAATTAGAGAGAGATTTAGGACAAGGACCAACACTTGAGCCAAGAAAGGTTATAGGACATTAAAAAAGCAGATCACTTAATGAAGACTGGAAATGTCCAGAGCCAGCTGATATAAATTCTGACTCCTAGTAACCCCTGCAGTGAAAGCTGAGTTCAGTAAGTTCTCTGAATCAAGTATCAAACATGAGATCTATGGATTCAACTGGCACACTCAGACAGAGGCAGATTTTTTTTTAAAAGTCATCAATTGGGAACTGCTGTTTACTAGTGACAATATTGAGCATTGCTGCTGCAGAATTGGATGGAACTCTAGGCGCTGTATTTTAAAAGGTTTTACCCTGCAGAAGTTAATATGCCCAGCCCTAACTAGCTCACCTCACTACAACAGTTGAAATGTCAATATTACTATGTCAAAAAAGTACATAATCTTTTGTATGTGCCTGAGGGCTTGTGTGCACATTAAATAGGTTGTGAGTGTATTTACAAGCAGTATGCTATGGGTAGTGTTGTTAAATGCAGATTTCCAATTCCTTCACATTACTTATGAGGTAGGTTATTGGTAAATTCTTTGTCTTGTCCCACCTATTATATTTAACAGCCGATTTTAATTGCTCCACCATTGGCAACCATGCCTTCAGCTGCCTGGGCCCGAAGCTTTGGAATTCCCTTCCTAAACCTCTCTGCCTCACTTTCCTCCTTTAAGACACTCTTTGAAACCTATCTTTTTGACCAAGCTTTTGGTCACCTGCCCTAATATCTCCTTGTGTGGCTCTGTCAAATCTTGTTTGATAACATTCCTATCAAGTGCCTTGGGACATTTTACTATGTTAAAGGCAATATATAAATACAAGCTGTTGCTGTTCCGTGTTCTCATGATGGATAAGGCTCACTTCTCTCCTCACAGACAGCAGAGATTGCATGCAACTTCCTTTTATCAGCAGGACAATCAAATTCTGCAGAATATGGTGGTAACACATTTTCCTGACACTTAATTGTGATTGGCACAGGCCTGCAGTGGTTCGACTGTTTCGTTGGTTACTTCACATGCACCCTAAAGTGCCCTCTGCCTGTCACTGGAGCTTTTAAGCATTAGCCACGGTCTTAACAAACAACCAGATACTTCTCACACTAATCAGAAACCACCTACAAGATAAGATTTGCATAAAGTCTGTTGATGTTACAAGGAGTATACAAAGCCCTGGCAGCGACTGGAAAGCATAAATCTCATTAGTTGGTGGTACCTTATCCTGAAATTCTTTAGTAGGATATTCTAGTTACAAAAGTATCATTTCATACACCTTGATGTAGCTGGAACACTGAACAGAACAACATTGTTGAAAATTGAACACTGCTTGATTGGATCGAACAAACAAGCTGTGCTTTAAAGGTATTGTGTTCACTACTCTCACCATAGCATCACTTTGCCATCCTCTGGCTCTTCGTTTCCCCTGACAAGAAGGAAAGCTCCAATGCAAAATGCTTTATGATTGCACCCGAAAAACCGATGAAGCTCATGTCAGGCCAGGCAGGTACACTGGAGTGACAGACCGATCCCATTCAAACCCCTGAACCCCTGAATTAAAAAATGAGCAAGCTCCTGGACTATCAACGCTCTAGAACAGCAATTCACATTTTTATAAAGATTCCTAAAATAAATGTTTTTAATTCTGTTTGTATTAAATACTTAGCAAGTATTCTTAAATCATGCACAAGAGTTGATTTAAACCTTACATACAGACTTCCCGGATTGGCACAGATGGCAATGCACGAATCTGTATGTTGTCACTGTCATGTTCTATTTCATATAATCCAATCAAAATTCCCTCATATTGCTGGAATACCAAAATGAAATAAGTAAATCACCCATCTCAAAACTTTAAAGTAGTAACTAATAATTTTCATGTACAGATACATCAAAATATACTGGTATCATGTCTAATCTCCATTATACCTGATCACCAAATGTTCATCACTAGATGAACTTTTAAAAAAATTAACAAGCTGAAGCCAATAGGCTGAACGTTTCAGGTTTATGCAATACACAAGTCTGCAGTTTAATTCCACATTCCATCCCTTCAGGAAAGTGCACATTTACTGAGGATCTTTAATTTCAACCTTGCAATTTGAGGTGAGAATACAGAAACAAATACAAGGGGAGAAAATGTCAGACTGATATTTCAATTCTCCGTGTTTACCTCAAATCCAGCTTGAAGTCTGTGATCCTCAATTAATCTGAACATGCCATAGATGGTCACACAAATAGTTTGATCTAATCAATGGCTCAGTCCAAGACACCTCTGATTTACAGCTTTTAAAAAAAATTACAGGTCCCAATGATAAGATTTTGTTTTAAAAAAGCATCATGCAAAAAGTCTGAATGACCCAAAGCAAGAAAACATAATCACCAGATTGAAAATGACTTGAATGATATGCCCATTTTAATTTTCTTTTCATAGTATGGGGAACTTCCATCCCATCTCAAGCCCGTTGCAGAATTACATAATGCTTTGGCTTCTCCAGGTAATGCTCAAAAGGTATTTTATTTTATAAAGGCAACATCGTGATAGGAGTAGTAATTTTCAGTATATACAATATATGATAGATTCCAATTTCCTATTATAACTGTGCAAATTATACCTTACACATCACACTTCGCATCCCCTACCCCCAACCGCCTTGTATTAATAGTTGACACCAATAACGAGAATGTCCTCCTTGATGGTCACTTTGGGCTAATATCAATGAAAGCCACCTAATTTTCAAATTCAGTGTTGCATTCAATTTGAGGTAACGACATAGTCTTTCTAACCAGTTTCAAGTTTAGTTATTTCAAATGCAAATAAGCTGGATGCCTATCTGCCTGATGTGATTGTCAACTTCTCAAACACATTTCCAAATATATTTTAAATCAAAGAAATGTATAAAATTAATCTGCGATGGCCAAGGTAAATGCTGTGTTAGTACACTGGCAACCAGCTTGTGATAGTCAGACACAGATTGATAAATGTTTAAATTACTTTATATTGATTATAATAGATTATTTATATTTTTATATAAAGTGCATCAGCAAAACATCTTTCTTCAAGACAACACAAATAAGATTGTATTTTGCAGCAATTTTCTTTTAAATTTTTTTTACATAGTTAATACCCAACCGCCATCTTTTTTAAACGTCTTTCTTCTGACACACATTATCAGTTGTGTTATCTGCAGCGTTGAGGTATCCATGAAACAAATTCTGTTTCCAGAAGCATTACATGGCAACAATGCCCCAAAATCTGAAGATTTAGTTTCAACCATGCCACTCACTCACATGCTGTAAGGTGGGCACGGTGCCCAGAAAATGACATTTAACATACAGCCTCAAAGGAATTTTTTTTTGGGGGGGTGGTGGTGATTGGTGGGAGGCAGGTGATCTTCCACTAGATTGTATTATTAATGTTCATAAAGATGGAGCCATCTGTGTACCATCTCTATTAGTGGGACACAGAACAAAGTATGACATGAGAAAAGGTAATTTAGCCCCTCAAGCCCAGACACCATACACATTCTGGACCTTCATGGACTCTACTCAACTTCATCTCCCATGGGAGCTGAACAACTACAGATATTACTCATTCCACAAAATGTCATCCTTTTGCAAAAAGCACCTTCCAACTGCTCCTCATTCCAAGGGTGACATCCTTATTTTTGAACAATCATCTGCATTTTTAAACATACATTCATTAATCTGATTAAATAATTTACTGCCATATTTTGTATCAAACAGAATGAGTGAAGTATTTGTAATCTTCACTCTCCACAAAGCTTTTTCAGGTTGGAAGGTCTGCCTGTGTATTGTGCCACCAAATATGGAGCCTCAAAGTTCCTGCGAGTATTGCATCATCAATATATAGTTATCCTTGGAATCTCACTTTTTAAAGGAATCTTTTGGAAGATATCTAATCCACGGTGGGGAGGGGATATTAATAAAAAAAATCAAATCACTAGGCTGGATAATCTTCTACTTTTCTATCCTGTAGTAAAATTGGAGAACTGTATGTGGGCAGGTTCTCCTGTGCATTCAAGCTGCATCAGCTGCAGATTCCTCTAATTACCCAGGAGAGAAGAGGAATTATGTTTGGGTACAAATGCAGATGGGGAAGAAAAAGACCTCTGTTTTTTCCACTTTAAGTAGCGTTAAAAAAAATTGCATCTAAAGAATAAAATAAGTTACTCAGTTACAGTAACATATTTCCTACGGTAAACCTATAAACCTTTGAACAGCAATAGCCTTCTTCCTCCGGGTGTTAATGGGATGCTTTGTTCTGAAAGCAGCTGTATCAGTGAACATTGTTGTTTGTTTATGGGCTGGGAATTGTCTCTAGACTTCTTTAATCACATAGTGCCTTTCAACTCATTTTTTTTGGCCTTTAACAGGCAAGAGTTAAAAAAAACTTTCAAAGGACCCATCTCAAACGCTTCATTGAAACTACAAAGATTCTACGACCTCAACTGATTATGATGGGCTTGGGTGTCAAAAGACTCCTAACTTTTGAGGATGTCAATTCCTTCTTTGAGTGGCTAAGGAATAGTACTTAATCATAATCCTGCAACACAAACTGTTCACGAGCACTATTAAAAAAAAAGTTTCATTTCATTTAAAGGAAAATGATAAAGCTCCAAACCAGATTAGAGATTAGGAGTTTTTATCCTCTCTCTAATGGCGTAGTCACATGAGACAAACTTCAATCAAAAGTGGTTGATGCTAGGTTGACAAACTCTGTTAAAAAGCACCAGCAATGAGAAGTGGAGAAGCTATAATTAGCTTCAATGTGTTACTGAGCACTAGTCAGTGACCCTGTTATAAACTGCATATGTGAGGTGAGAAAAGAATTACATTCCTGACAACACCCAATGACTTGCATGTGATGAAATACTACTTGGTTGAGGGCTGGCTGGTGGTGCATGCTAGTGACTCCAGCTAGTCAGCACTGTTAGGAAAGGGACAGGAGAGAAAAGAGACAGAGGAGTTGAAGTGGCAATGGCGGGGATGGAAATGGTGGTGGTTGTTGGGGTGGAATTTAAAGAGCAAAGTCAGCCAAGTATGTGTTATCTTAACCCTTTACAGATTCCTTCGATTTGTTGGCACCGTGAGTTTTAGCTTTACTGTTGGGTTTAAGTTTTTGTGTAAAAAGGCAAATTCAAATAACCTTGTTCATACAATTGAATGCCAGGTGCCTGGCTCAGTGGCTAAAGAGTGATGGACGCTGGAGGGTTGCTGAGTAAATACGTGCAGGAAAACAAACTTCATGTCAGACAACCACCAACAAGATACACTTACTCAGTAAAGTTATGTGCAAGCCACAACCACAGTGCAACTTTCTTCAAATATACAATGGCCCTGATTTTGCTGTGGTAGTGATGGCGAAACTGCTAGCACTCGCCACTGAAACAGACAGTAATAGTGGGAGTCAAAAAGTTACACTTCGTTGAATGAGGTATAACTGGGTTTTTAAGCGCCTATTAACTTTAGAATTACTGTTAAACACCCTCACTGTCCCTGAAAAGCTAATTTTATATTTGTGGAATGTCAACAATAAAAAATCCACATTTTTTAACAACATAAAATGTTTTTTTTTAAAAAAAAATTTGCTAATCTTTATTTTAGCTTCTATCTTAATACCGACATACATTTATTTTGCTGTCTGAAAATTTAAATTAAAAGTGGAGTTCGTAAGTGTCTTTAACATTTCTGGTTTGCTGCGTGTGAATACTTCAATTTGATTGGTTGCCTAACTGCTTGATGACATCATTGCTGCTGCACGCCAAGACATCCCCTTGACTTGGGGCCAGATTTAAACTGCTGTCAGGAAAGGGGAAATTCCCACCACAGAGATTGCTAGATCTTTGTGGACAGCGTTCTTCGAGGTCAGCAATGAGCACCTTTGCTTCGCTGCTTACCAGAAAATCTGGGCCAATATACAGATACTTGCAAATAAATCAGAGTGTATAGGGTTGAGTTTTACCACGGACTTCGGGAATCTGACATTGGGGCGAAAAGAGGGTCCCGAGTCCGCACTTGCTGATTTTACCACAGGCGCCCTTCTAATTGACCGCATGCGGGCCTGCCAAGTAATTAAGGACGGAGCCAGCCCAATCAGAGGCTCGGCAGCTCTGAAGCCTCAACAGCGCCACAAGGAGAGGTGGGGGGTGTTGTTGAGGCTGGCAGAAGACCTTGGGGGCACCTCAAAATGAAGGCGCCCCCGGACAGCTATTTGAAAATTAAAGCTTAGCAGGCCAAGGGCGGTAGGCCTCACGGGACGGAGGAGAAAACCCTCTGGATGGCCCATTGGGGCCACAGGGATGGACGTCCCTGACCACATCTCCCTTTTTGAGCTATGGAGCCTCTGGCTCCAATGGCTCCCCCCGGCTGTCGCAGAAGATGGCAGCCTCCCCACATGAAGGGGGTCGCTCTGCTGTCAGCCCTGTAAAATGGCCCATAATTGGGCCCTTAATTATGCAAATTGGCTGCCCACCTCTGTGGAGCAGGCAGCCAATCCACCTCGCAGCCTGCCTTGTGCCTGCTGCTGGGAAACTTCCCCGGTGGCGGGACAGCGACAAGGAGCCGTTCCAACGTGGCTCCCTGCTATTTTGCCTGCCCTCCCCACCACCTCCATTCCCGCCATCTGGGGGCTGGTAAAATTAAGCCATAATATGTTGTTAAATTCCTGATTTAAACAATTTGAAAGAAGAGTTTAGGATATTCAGATGCAGCTAAACTAACTATAAAGGCATTGCTGGCTGGTTTGGAGGAAGATTTTCTAAATATGTATCAATTATTGTACCATGCAAACTGGTGAATTTATGGAGCGATATATAAAGAGAAGCACACAAAGACATACAGCGTACAACTGAAAACTGTAACAAATAAATCCTACTTCAGTAATGTGACAGGATAGAAAGAGTCTGGAAATTTATAAAGAATGAAGAGCCAAAATAAAAAAAAATGCAAAAGAAACTCAAATGTTTTGGGGAGAAATGGACAGAAAGTGCACTTACCTTAATAAGTTTACTGCTTCAATGACCAGAGTGATTTAATGGAAGGTGAAAACAGCTAAGATGGGAGGTCCACCCACTTGCCCAAATTTCCAGGATGAGCTTAATTAGACATTTAACACAAGTGTCTGGTGCCAGGACCGCCTCTGAATTGAGAGCTTGCTCATTTAGGGCAAGGAATTGTACTCTGTTGCAGGATTTAAATGGCTGCAGCAGCTTAAAGGGCCAGGCATTATTGAACAACTTTTTTTTGGAAAGGAGGAGTGAAACTCTTTTGAAGATGTCTTTTTTTAAATTCTTTCATGGGATATGGGCATCGCTGGCAAGGCCAGCATTTGTTGCCCATCCCTAATTGCCCTTGAGAAGGTGGTGGTGAGCTGTATTCTTGAACCGCTGCAGTCCATTCTTTTTAACTTTTGTGTGGCAGTTTTGTACAACTGAGTGTCTTGCTAGGCCATTTCAGAGGGCAGTTAAGAGTCAACCACATTGCTGAGAGTCTGGAGTCACATGTAGGTCAGACCAGGTAAGGGCAGCAGATTTCCTTCCCTCAAGGAAATCAGTGAACCAGATGGGTTTTTAACCACAATCAATGATAGTTTCATGGTCAAAATTGCTGATTTGCTTTCAATTCCAGATTTTCATTAATTAATTGAATTTATTAATTAATTGAATTTAAATTCCACCTTCTGTTGTGGTGGGATTTGAACCGGTGTCCCCAGAGTATTCACCTGGGTCTCTGGATTACTAGTCCAGTGACATTAACACTGCACCACCATCTCCCCCATCAAAGATCTGCCACAGGACTTCAGCCACAGCCTTCAGTAGTAGTGGAAGTGCTGCTGGGCCAAATGAGGCAGAGGAGGGAGGCCTTGTTAGGGACTAAGTGGAAAAAGGCCTCAAAAGGAACTGTTCAGCTCAGTGGTGGTGCCAACTCAGTGCAGCAAGGTCAAGCAAGGCAATAGGAATCAGGCACATCTTCCAAGAATACACACACAACCCTTCCCTCTCACTTTTGAAGGGCTTCAAGAGCATATCATTAATACCCAAGGGGTACTGCAGGGCCCATTAGACTCCCAGCCACACCTGCAAGTGTTTCTTTACGAGCAGCCTTATTTCTGTGGTTCCCGCTAAAAGCCTCACAGTCTACAATTCATTGTCTAATGCACCTGTCTCACTCCTGCCATTGGTTTGCCTGCTGACATCCGGGTTTTATTGCATCTCATGATAACCAGTGGATCACTGTTTGCATTGTAATGTTTCCCCTTTCTTCTTGGCTGAAGCCTTTGCATGAAAGCTGGCTCAAACAGGAATTTATTGCTCAATGCCCAATTTTTGTCTGAAAAAAGACTAAATGTGAGGTAGAATGAAATATGCTCAGAGATCACTATTTGGTCAACATCTTTACTCAGTGAGGATTCCATGTCCTGTGATACCCAAAAGCTGTCAGTTCTTGAATGCACATTGTGACATGGCGAATACTAGGTGTTATGCCAAGTGGTGGGGAAGTAGAAGCTCCAGATATCCGCCAGGGTCATCGCAACACAATTATTGAAAAAAGTCACCCTAGGTCGCCAGAGTCCTGAAACTTCTCTTAAATGGGCCAACACTTGACCTAGAGGTAGCGGCCGTTAAGTACCTGGAGGACAATAGTGGTTAGGTGGTGCTTGAGGTATCCTTGTAGGAAAATTTCATGGCAGCATATTAGAAACAATGCTTCAGCCAAAAAGACAGACAGCAGAAAGGCTGTCCATGTTATGGACTTGGGTCCAGCAGCTGATGTTGCAGGCAAAGCTCTTCATTTCGAACAAATAGCCAGAGAGCTAATAAAGGCTAACCAGAATCTTAACTTTCCACTCACAGAACTCATGCTGAAACAATCTGTAATTAGGAATGCAACAGTGTAGCTGCAGACCTTAAAACTAACCGGAACTTTATAAATTTTGCAGGATTCTGTACCAATCAGAATCCTAGGTGGCAGTTCCCAAGTATGATGGCAGTTCAAGAGAGAGAGCGAGCACAAGAGAGCAAAGGCGAGGGCAAGAATGGTTGCAAGAGATTGAGAGACAGCAAGTCAGCAAATTGCATTTATACAGCAGCTTTCATGTCCTTGAAACATCCCAAAGCTCTTCAAAGCCAATGAAGTAGTTTTGAACAGTAGTCACTGTAAATGCAGCAATGTGATGAATGACCAGCTAATCCGTTTTGGCAACGTTGGTTGAGAGACAAATGTGGGCCAGGACACAGACAACTCCCTTGCTCATATTTTAACAGTGCCATAGAATATTTACATCCATCTCAACATAGAGTGGTTAAAGGATCACTTCCATAATGTTGGGCAGCCTTTGGTGGCCTCAGAGCTTGAAATCAACAAAACTGCACTTCATGGAAAAAGCCTAGAGATACTCAATAAGGTGGCAGATAATATAATTTACAGACCAAAAGCCCTAGGAGAAGCACCTGGGCTATAGTTCACATACTGCAACTAGTCAACAACTTGGTCTAATGCAAATTTACCACCCAAACAATATATGGGTGAGGTTTGGATGAAGATCTTCCATAGATTCTATTATACCCCACATAGAATGGCTAAATTAAGGCACGAGTCACAAGGTAGGTGGTAGCACTGGAACCCTTTTCCCCCCGCATATTATGGTATTATCCTAAAATCTTTCCTTCTGGGGCCTGGTGGTGGGAACTTTTTTTTATTCATTCATGGGATGTGGGCATCGCTGGCCAGGCCTGCATTTATTGCCCATCCCTAATTGCCCTCGAGAAGGTGGTGGTGAGCTGCCTTCTTGAACTGCTGCGGTCCATGTGGGGTAGGTACACCCACACTGCTGTTAGAAAGGGAGTTCCAGGATTCTGACCCAGCGACAGTGAAGGAACGGCGATATAGTTCCAAGTCAGGATGGTGTGTGACTTGGAGGGGAACTTGCAGGTGGTGGTGTTCCCATGCATTTGCTGCCTTTGTCCTTCTAGTTGGTAGAGGTTGCGGGTTTGGAAGGTGCTGTCTAAGGAGCCTTGGCGTGTTGCTGCAGTGCATCTTGTAGATGGTACACACTGCTGCCACTGTGTGTCGGTGGTGGAGGGAGTGAATGTTTGTAGATGGGGTGCCAATCAAGCGAGCTGCTTTGTCCTGGATGGCATCGAGCTTCTTGAGTGTTGTTGGAGCTGCACTCATCCAGGCAAGTGGAGAGTATTCCATCACACTCCTGACTTGTGCCTTGTAGATGGTGGACAGGCTTTAGGGAGTCAGGAAATGAGTTACTCGCCGCAGGATTCCCAGCCTCTGACCTGCTCTTGTAGCCACGGCATTGATATGGCTACTCCAGTTCAGTTTCTGGTCAATGGTAACCCCTAGGATGTTGATAGTGGGGGATTCAGCGATGGTAATGCCATTGAATGTCAAGGGGAGATGGTTAGATTCTCTCTTGTTGGAGAAGGTCACTGTCTGGCACTTGTGTGGCGCGAATGTTACTTGCCATTTATCAGCCCAAGCCTGGATATTGTCCAGGTCTTGCTGCATTTCTACACAGACTGCTTCAGTACCTGAGGAGTCCCGAATGGTGCTGAACATTGTGCAATCATCAGCGAACATCCCCACTTCTGAACTAATGATTGAAGGAAGGTCATTGATGAAGCAGCTGAAGATGGTTGGGCCTAGGACACTACCCTGAGGAACTCCTGCAGTGAAGTCCCGGAGCTCAGATGATTGACCTCCAACAACCACAGCCATCTTCCTTTGCGCTAGGTATGACTCCAACCAGCGGAGAGTTTTCCCCCTGATTCCCATTGACTTCAGTTTTGCTCAGGCTCTTTGATGACATACTGGGTCAAATGCTGCCTTGATGTCAAGGGCAGTCACTCTCACCTTACCTGCTGCCAAGACACACACTTAGCCATTAATAATGAACCCAAGATATGTTTGTGGAGATTCATGTCAAAGATGAAAGCTTTACAGTTTACGCATAATTCTATTGGCATTGCTGTGGGCAGAGAGACTTACTGTCTTGGCATAATGCTCAAAAAAGTCACCTATATATTCCCATTAAACGAATGGGGTCTTTGAGAATATGAATCTGGAGCTGTTGTGGTGGAGGGGGAGAGACTTCCTGCTTGGACACAACTTTACTGCTGACGTTAGAAAACATGAGGGAACTATAATGGCGGACGCCGGGCTCAACCAGGGATGCAGCTGTGCACTTGTCTTTATTCTGTCTTCACTATTTCTTTCTGTTTTTTTGTGAAGAAGTTAATTAGAAAGGGAACTATGAGGGTATAGCTGGAGTTCATTGGAATATTTGTCCCATGCTTTATTAAAAGTCTTACGCTAAATAAAATTCTTTTCATTAAAAATAAAATCAGCTTTGCAGATGATAAATCAGTAACTAAAACCTCCCCTCCTCCAAATAAAGACTAATTACTTACCCATGGAGATGTGATCTGCATTTTCACACCCTACAGTACATAGTATATCCTAGCTCAATAGATTCTACAGAAGTCATTTACCTTTAATGCACCAGAGATTACAGATGGGCAGTGTTACCCATTCTCTACTCATGTATAAAGCTCTAGGATCTGCACTGTGGCACCAATTCTCTTTGATCTGAAGCCAAACAAAATAACTAACCACTGAACACTACAACCTCATGGTTTGTGGGTACAAATGGGTAGGATGTGTAGAGGATGCATATCATTCAAAGAAGACAATCTGTTGTCTTCATTGTTACTCCACACTTCATATAACAAACTAGAACAAAAAGTAGGAAGGGGAAAGGCACAGGAACCCCTCTTGTGCAAAAGCCAAAGCATTAGCTGTCAGCCTGATTTGCCAAAGACACAGCCATGCACTGCAGGTAAACCTGGACAGTAATGTTTAGTGTGTATTTGTGAGGATTGCTGCATGTGACAACTTTACATAGACCAGCAATGTGAACCTGACATGGAAGCAGCCTTGAAACAACTGAAATGTTCCTTAACCTGCCCCCAGGTTTCTTCTCTGCACAATGGTAATAGTGTAGGATGCACTCCTATTTTCAGTTATTGGCTTGCTTGGGTCGTTACACCACAGAAACTAAATATTCCTACATTGCTCTGTGCAAGAGACACAAGGATTTAAAACTTTGTGGGCATCGACATTGCGAAAGTGACATTCTAGGTCTGGTTTGTGTGGCAGTGGATACAAGGAGACAAGTTTTTCCACTCATATAGCCCGGGAGGTAGCTTTAGGTAAAAGTTCCAACTGAGTCCCAATAAAGGCCTGCTCGGGTCTGCAAAAAAAAAAAACCCAGGCCCAACAGAACCACATCCGACCCAAGCCCAACCCGGCCCGAGTCCTTCCATTTTATTCCCGCGCCCGACCCGACCATCAGTTAACTTACCTTCCGTTTTTCACTTTGTTGCTGATCTGCACAAGCTTAAAATAACTGTAACAAAACTACTTTTCTAGTCCAAAAATTAAATTAACATTGCAGCCACTTACCTGTGAAAGAGCATGTTCGACCCAGCCCGATCTGAGCGCGAATGCCGGACCCGGAAGTGCAACCCGACCTGAACCGAACCCGACACATGTCATCGGGTCCCATCGGGTTCGGGCTGTGTAGCAGGCCTTTAAGTCCCAATGTTCCTCATCAGAATTTTGTATGCTTGCACTGAAAGAACAGATACTTCAGAGGTTGCTCGACATTTTAGGAAACTTGAAAAAGAATAAAAAGCCAGGACAAGGCAATTGGAATATCGGATACTTTGCCCGTTGCTGAATTATTTCTCGAGACTTTGTTTCAAATTTTGCACAAGACGGCCAATGTGATGATCTAGGTAACTGTAGCTGGGGAAAAATGAACGAATGCAAAGGAAGAGGTCCTGCAGCTTTATACAAGATCACAAGATAATTAAAGACGAGGGGCAAGATTTTCCTGCCGGGGCCAGGAAACAGACATCAGGGCTGTTTCCAGGTCCCGATCCCGCCTCTGGGGAAGCAGTCACACCCCTCGATTTATTACTGTGGCTGCCGCTTCATTGCATTAACTGCAAGTGGAAAGATGTCTCAGGAGAGGCTGAGGCCTGGAACCTGGGGCAGGGCGGCCTCTCGTTTCGTGGATGCAGACCTGGAGGTCCTCCTCGAGGCAGTGAGCGAGAAGAGGGAGGTCCTTTTCTCGGAGGGTAGCAGGAGGAGGTCATTCTCCCAGATAAAGTAGGCCTGGATTGTGGTCACCAACACTGTGAGCTGACAGAGTGTGGCGTGCAGAAAGTGGGTCCAGTGTAGGCAGAGGTTCAATGACCTTCTTCACTTGGACAGGGTGAGTGCAATGCCAGACCCTCATGACAGGTCTCTGGATATTCAATCTCCAGCAGACACACCAACTGGGGATCCTGAGCATGTATGCTGCTCCTGAACATGGGAGGAGTGTGTGCCCAGGGCACTTACTGACCCCTCAGAATGGCTCAAAGCAAGACTGGTGCTGAGGACCTGCCAGCACTGAAATATGCAGCTTCTAATGAATAGGAGCAGTTGGCACTGGCCATAGAGGTCGGCCAGCAGTGCCTTATCTCACTCTCTTTCGTCCATACAGGAGAAATGGGCACATAATGCCTGTGAGAGGGCCCAGACGGAAGGAGGGGTTCCATACCTGCATGTTATCACCACAATGGAGGAGGGAGCCATGGACATCACCAGGGTCACTGACCATGAGGATGTCAGGCAAGGCAAAATGGGCATCCATTTTGGAGATGGTGATTAGAGAGTCCAATGCCGTTAAGGGGGAGTGCATGCTGAGTTGCATTGCGAAGCCTCAGCACATGCAGAGGCCTCTGCTCTCCAAGGTTAGTTCTCACGATCTCTTCTTGTGTCTACCACAGTTGGAGACGTCGAGGCAATTAGACCATCTCCCTCACTATCAGCGGGCCAAGTGCAGCAACATCAGAGCTCAGAGGAGGCACCGTCACACCTTATAAAAGTGAACCCCCCACCAGTGCAAATACAGTCACCTCGGTGGGTCCTCGATTAGATTAGATAGGGTGGGACTGGTGAAAAGCACCTTTTGAATGTGTAGGAGGAGGTGACAGAGGCAGCAGTGGGCAACCCCTCTCAGAGGATGGAGGACAGACACAGCCCTGCTCACCTGGGAAAGATGCAGGGCCTGAGGAGTTACAAGAAAGGCAGCTCTACCTTGAGGCAGTGTGCAGGCTGAGAATGGAGGAGTCTATCCAGCTCACGTGTGCCACAATGGCTCAGGGCTTTCAGCACATGAGCTCCTCCACCTCCTGCGAGGTGCCACCAAGGTCCACAGCTGAGCCTTGGAAGGAGCCTGAGTCGAAGTTCAATACTGCAGTTACTTTGACGGCTACTGGTAGGGCATGGTGACAATGCGAGGTGTGAGGTGTTCCATGATGAGGGCACAAATCTCTGTGACCATCTGCTTGGATAGGCACAGTCTCCTCCGGCACTAGTTCTCGGTCAGCTCAAGGTAGTGCCGTCTTCGGTGGTAGATCCTATGCTGAGGGTATGGCCTCTGCTGCCTTCCTGCCCCTCATCCCTCTCCTCTGCCCTCCTGCTGCCCGGGATTCTGCCCTTACAGTGGAGGATGTTGCTCCTCATCACCACTGGACCCGAAATCTGAGAGCCATGCTGCTGCCTTCCTTATGCTCAGGTGACCTCCCAAATATGTCTGAAAGGCTTGCCCCCTTCTGTTATGCCCCCATGATGCCAGGAGGGTTAGGACCCCCTGCGCTGCCCATGCGCTTACTGACCACTCTCCTCACAACCTCTGCTGGCCCAGTGGCACCTTTGTGCTAATGGCCGTGACCCCTCTGCACCATTCTGCCTTTCATGGGGTCCACCTAATTTGTTGGGGTGGCAATGACTGGTTCCCTGCTATTTTGCTGCCTCCATGCACCTGGTCCGGCCCAGACACCACGTGCAGCCTGTGCGGCCCTGCCAAAATCAAAACATGGCCCTCAATGAGCTCTTTAAGTACCTTAATTGGCATCATTACTGGATTAGGTGGTTCCTGGGGCTGCCCTCCTGCCGCCCTGGTGAAAGTTGTTGGTGCTGGGAAACTGGCATGCCAGCCGGTGCCGGTATTTTCATTCCCTGCCGGCCTCTGTTCCTGCCCCGGTGGGACCTCAAAATCCTGCCTGTAGGCGGCCATTTGGCCCAACTTAATTCATCCATCCAGAGAGAGACTAAAGGCATCCCCAATGATTTCAGGGTTTCAGCCTCCACCACTCTATCAGGTAATCCATTCCTGACATCAAACACTCTGACATTAGTCCTAAATTCACCTTTTACTCATCTGAACCCATGTCCTCTTGTCCTACTCTCATAATTTAATTTAAAGTAGGAGACCATTTGTGGTACTATTCATCTGCAATGTTGTTTTCATGCATGTTCTCAGCACACAGTTTCCCCAAAACCCATAGTGCTGGGCTATATTCATATAGTGTGTGGAGGATATGGAATGAAGCAATACACACATTCCTCAAAGGTCTGACACTGAAAATTTGATGCAATGCTATAGGTCAGAGTTGAAAGACAAATGGTCTGACCAAGACACGATAACTGGAAAATCCACATAGTAATTTGCAGATGAGGCATTTTTAAATCCCTACTCTAAGGTCTAAACTGAGATAAGACATAGTCCACAAACACAGGAATTTACGTATTTTATTTTTTATTTTTATTTAGAGATACAGCACTGAAACAGGCCCTTCGGCCCACTGAGTCTGTGCCGACCAAGAACCACCCATTTATACTAACCCTACAGTAATCCCATATTCCCTATCACCTACCTACACTAGGTAGGCCAATGGCCAATTTACCGATCACCTGCGGTGGGAGGAAACCGGAGCACCCGGCAAAAACCCACGCAATCACAGGCAGTACCCAGAATTGAACCCGGGTCCCTGGAGCTGTGAGGCTGCTGTGCTAACCACTGCGCCACTGTGCCGCCCACATAGTGCATGGGTTATAAATGGTGTATAAGTTCTCTTTTTTTTAAAAACAAAAAATGGAAAAAACTGTGGAACTTTTAGGGGAGGAGTGGGGAAGGACACATACAAGTGATAGATTACAGTCAGCCCATTAGGAATAGCCTTATATACACATGAACAAGAGATTAAAGTAAAAGCAACACAGCACTACAATTAACTGCACAGCATTGCTCATCTTCAGCATAAACTAATGACCTTGTGCTCAAGCAAGCCTTGTACAATGTGGCAGGATGCCATTAACACACAGAGAACAAGTCTCTTCTACAGCACTAAGAACAATATTACATATGTTTACACCTGCAGAACTGGGCTCACAAATAAAGCCACTGTATTATTTGGAGGTGAGGATATTGCTTTGCAATCACCAGAATAATGCAATTGTCTTTGTCAATAATAATTCACAACCATCTGCAAAATATAACTTCTATTTGTATAATAAGCTAAAATAATAAATTTACAAAATATAATTTTATTTTCCTTATTTCTATTTGGTAAATTTGTTTTTCCTATCCCAGAATTTCCAGGTCCAAGGTACATGCTGGATAAAAAAGTAATCACTCTCAGCTAGTACTGGATGGCTCAGGTAGGTCTCCCTGTCCACTCATGTGCTGCAATCTGGGTAAACGTAGTGTCCATTATAACAGAGCCACCAAAACGTACGATTGGGCAAACTGCATTAGTGATAAAGGAGCCAGTGCTCATGTCTGACAACTCAGACAAGTATAGGAACTATGTAAAAAACACATATCCTGTCTAAATACGATATATTCTTGTATAAATGACATACAGCTCCAATGTGATGTACACACCAGTATTTCCTTTTACCCAGCTATGTATTATCGCTTCTCCAGGGTTGCACTATACGTATTAGAAATATATACACAATTCTAAATCTATTGTCTCAATAATGCTTTAAAAATTTACCTATTTCCCCATTAGTGCTGCTTGTTCATTTAGTCAAGTAAATGCATTTTCTTGATGTCATTTATACATGCTACTCAATTTTCCATTTTACTTCTGATTCCTTTTTCCCATTATTGCATACATTTAAGGCAGTAAGAATCATCACTTCTATCACTTGCAATTGATTTCGAAAAGTAAGTTTAGGGCAAATGCAGAACACCCACATAAGCATCAGCCAGTTAGGGACACTAGGTGGGTAGGATTGTCTTTTGCAATCAGTAAGATTCCAGATCTCCAGGGGACCTGCTTGTAAGTGACACCATTGGTGTCAAAGAAGTATATTTTCAATCTGCCCAGGTCTGGATTCAAAACAGTACTGTGATATGTGTTACTACAATCACACTGGTAAAATAGATACTTTTAAACATTTCTATTTCTTTATAGCCTGAAGGGAATGCGGATTTCCTGAGTATGAAACAATGTTACTTGCTTCTAGAGAATAAGTGCATAAAATGGCTGCTGTTGTACAGGAATTCTGGATGAATAACAGGATGGGATAGACAGTGAATTATTCACAATCAGACCTATGTATTACAACTGTTTGGTGTATAGATGGTGAGAGTTCATACTGTGCAATATACAGACAACAAGGTCACAATCTGTTCTCCAGGTCAGGCTGATGTCATTGCAGCTTTTCCAACACATTCTAAAATCTAGTGTAAGAGAGAATCACCTCAATACCAACGGGTTCTCCAAATATCGCTAAAGTAGCGCAACTTGTGTCTTTTTTGCCTTTTCCAACAATTTGCACCCCTCTTCTGAAGGTGCCAACTCATGTGGGGACACAATTCCACAGGCACCCCATTGTTACTTCACTCAAGTGACCATTCTTCATGTAGGAGCCGAGATAGTGAGTGTTAACAGGGAATTGTACAATGAGGGTATCACAGCCAAGCCAAATTGTGTCTTCGCCCAACAAACACATATGCTCTTCCAGCAGGAGAGTATAGTGATCAGGAGCAGGGCGCCATGCTGATTTTCCTCTCCCTTACCCAGGAGTGCCAAGACCAAATGCAATACCCCTCCACCCAAACTGGCTGAGATCAACTTACTCAGCACAGACAGGGGATTGAACACAAAACCTTCCTAATCTATGAATGAACCATTCACTGGATAAATTGCTGAACCATCAGGAAGCTCTAACTTGTAATTTTCAAACAGGAACCATAAAAATAAAAAAGTTGGGCACAACAGATGTGATGTATAATCCAGATTTGATGACAGTCTAAATTATTAGTAATTTAAGAAATTCTAACTCTCAGCTGCTACAACCCAAGTTTTCATCGACTCAATGTGAACGGTGCTGGTGAAGAGCTCCAAATGCAACTGACATTTCTGCACAGTTCTGGAACCTGAACTGATTTTAAAAAAGCTCATGAAATAAATAGATACTATGTGCTTACATATAATTTTGTGAAAGGGCCGTTGAAAACTGTCCCTTCTACCTAAGGGCATGTGCAAACACTGGGGAGTGGTGGTGACTGCACCTTCCTGATTATGCACAATCAATCAAATTTTAATTTGGTCTTCAGTAGTGCAGGTCATGATAATGACCAACACATTAGTTCTCTGTCAATTCCCTCTGCTGATCAACATGTCCGGGACACTTGCAGACCAAGCAGTAAATATTTTTTGGTGCAGCAGAACTAGGAGACCAATGGATGAAGGCTTCCAAAGCTGCATTTGATTCTTGTGGTAGCTTAGTACCTGTCATTAGAGATGGACATTGCTGGCTGTATTGCCATTGATAATGTTTGATCATTGCCCCTGCAGATTGTGTTTTCAGATTATTTAAAATCATTTCATATATATTAGGAAAATTACTGTATAAACAATTATTTCCCCTTCAAAATGGACAGACAACAAAGCTAAGAAAGGCAAAAGTGGAAATTTGCCCCCTGCAGCTACTGCACTTGTACATGTAAAATGGGGACTTGAGGGCAATGATGGGTGACATCACCTGTTTTGGGTGTATAATGAATATACCAGATATATATAGTTTATATACATCTATTACATTTGTTAAATACTGAAATAGTGCCCATCAGTGCCCACTTGTTCCCATGTTACAGGTACAAATGCAGTATCAACAAAGGGGCAAACTGCCACTTTTACCTCCCATTGTTGCCTCTATATTGTGCAGCACCTGTACAAGTGGAAATCTTTTCAGGAAAGTTGCAATTACCCCACCACTCATTCTCTCTTTAAACCAGTGGTCCAATAATTTAGAGTTGCTCCATCAGCACCACATTTGATCGTTGGAAACCTAATTTTCCAAAGGAAATGCTGTGTGTGCACCATCAAGCCTGCTACCCTGTGTGAACCTAACAATTCTGAAACAAAAGAAAGTGATTCACTGATTGGCATCATTGCTAAACACCTCAAGCACAAGTGGTGTAAGCTGCATGGTACGTTCGGGACTAAAGGTCAGAGATTGGAACTGTTTGGAATGTTCCTCGCTCAGGCTCCGGAGGTCTGTCAACTTCTGGATCATCTTCGGATACAACAACCGATTACCTGGAGGAGGATGTTTGACAAGTATGTATGACTGCAAAGTCTCAGATAACCCATCTAGAATACGCTCCACTTGAGCACGGTCCTGCAATCCAGGACGATCTAAAAATGGATGCAGAAACAAAAGATCATAAAACAGATCTCACGATAGGAAAAACAGACAAAAGCACGGAGAAGCTTATAGTTACAGCTTTGAATCAGAAGGTTGTGGGCTGAAGCCCCACACTTAGGACTCAAGCACATAATCTAGGCTGACACTCCAGTACAGTACGAGGGAGTGCTGCACTATCAGAGGTGCTGTCTTTTGGATGAAACATTAAACCCCTTGGTCTGCCTTCTCAGGTGGATGTATAAGATCCTATGGTACTATTCAAAGATGCGCAGTGGAGTTCTCCCAGTGTCCTGGCCACCATATATCAATCAACATAAAAAAAGTTTTTTGGTCACTTATCTCATTGCTGATTGTAGGATCTTGCTGAGTACAAAATGACTGTTGTGTTTCCTGCATTACAATAATGATTGCACTTGAATTTCATTGGCTGTGAAGCACTTTGGGACGTCTTGAGGTCATGAAAGGTGCAATATAAATGTAAATTAATTTTTCTTTCTTCCCACACTCGCAAACAGCTTTGCAAGAACAAATATGGCTGAACAAAAGATTAGCCAAATAACTGAAAACACTGAAAGGCATCAAAAAAGTAAAAACAAGAGGCAGGTTTTGAGGAAGGCTGCTCTTCAGTGTCATCCTTCCAAAATAGCAACCTTATTGTCCCCGACACGTTCAGGGACTTCAGACTATTCCATTATGGGAGGATCTGAGGGGGAATTTTATGCTGGCGGTGGGGGTTTTGATGTTGAGGGAAACCAATGCAGAGATTCCTGCATCACCTCTTATACGAACATATGAATTAGGAACAGAAGTAGGCCATTCAGCCCTTTGAGCCTGCTCCGCCATTCAACAAGATCATGATTGATCTGCTTGTGTTTCAAATTCCACACTCCCGTCTACCCCCGATAACCTTTGATTTCCTTGCCAAACAAGAATCTATCTACCTCGCCTTAAAATTATTCAATGACCCCCCCCCTCCACCACCTTATGAGGCAGAGAGTTCCAGAGTTGCACAACACTCTGAGAAAAAAATTCTCCTCATCTCTGCCCTAAAAGGGCTTCCCATAATTTTATAACAGTGCCCCCTAGTTCTGGACTCCTCCGCAAGAGGAAACATCCTTTCCACATTCACCTTGTCAAGACCGTTCAGGATCTTATAAACTTCAATCAAGTCTCCCCTCACTCTTCCAAACTCCAGTGAAAACAAGCCCAGTCTGTCCAACCTTTCCTCATAAGACAACCCGCTCATTCCAGGTATCAATCTAGTAAACCTCCTCTGAACTGCCTCCAACGCATTTACAACCTTCCTTAAATAAGGAGACCAAAACTGCACACAGTATTCGAGATGTGGTCTCACCAATGCCCTGTATAACTGAAGCATAACATCCTGACTTTTATTTTCAATTCCTCTCGTAATAAAGGATAGCATTCCATTCGCCTTCTTTATTACTTGCTGTACCTGCATACTAACTTTTTTGTGACTCTCGCTCTAGAACACCTAGATCCCTCTGCACCCCAGAATTCTGCAGTCGTTCTCTGTTTAAGAAATACTCTGATTTTTTATTCTTCCAGTCAAAGTGAACAACTTCACATTTTCCCACATTATACTCCATCTGCCAGATTTTTGCCCACTCACTCAACCTATCTATATCAGTCTGCAACCTCCTTATGTCGACTTCACAACATACTTTCCTATCTTTGTGTCATCAAATTTAGCTACCATGCCATCACTCCCCTCATCTAAGTCATTGATATAAATTGTAAAAAGTTGAGGCCCCAACACAGACCCCTGCAGGACGCCACTCATCACATCCTGCCAATCAGAAAAGGACCCATTTATGCATACTCTCTGTTTTCTGCCAGCCAGTCAATCTTCTATCCATGCTAATATGTTCCCCACTACACCATGAACACCTGCACAATAACCTTCTATGTGGCACCTTGTCAAATGCCTTCTGGAAATCCAAGTACAGTACATTAACGGGCTCCCCTTTATCCACAGCGCATGTTACTCCTTCAAAGAACTCCAATAAATTGGTTAAACATGATTTCCCTTTCACAGAACCATGCTGACTATTCCCGATTACCTTGAGTTTTTTTAAGTCACCAGCTATAACCTCCTTAATGATCGATTCTAACACCATCCCCATGACAAACGTCAAGCTAACTGGTCTATAGTTACCTGTTTTCTGCCTCCCCCCCTTCTTTAGAGGGGTTATATTTGCTACTTTCCAGTCTGATGGAACTATTACAGAATCTAGTGAATTTTGAAAAATTAACACCAACGCATCTACTACCTCATTAGCCACCTCTTTTTAAGACTCTAGGATGAAGTCCATCAGGACCCAGGGGCTTGTCAGCCCACAGCTCCATCAGTTTGCTCAGTACCGCTTCCCTGGTGATTGGAATTTCACCAAGTTCCTCTCTTCCTTCCACCTCCTGAATTACAGCTATTACTGGAACGTTTTTTGTATTCTCTATATTGAAGACAGAAGCAAAATATTTGTTCATTTCATCCACCATTTCCTTATTATCTACTATTAACTCCCCATTCTCACTCTCTAGAGGACCAATACTCACTTTACTTACTGTTTTGCTTTCTAAATACCTGTAGAAATTCTTGCTATCAGTTTTTACATTTCTGGCTAGCTTCCTCTCATACACTAACTTTTTCTCCTGATTAACTTTTTAGTCATTCTCTGCCGTTCTTTATATTCTGACCAATCATCTGATCTGCCACTCATCTTTGTGCAATTATATGCTTTTGCCTCAAGTTTGAGGCTTTCCTTAATTTCTTTAGTTAACCACAGCTGGTGGGTCCTCCCCTTAGAATTTTTCTTTATAGTATGAATATACTTATTCTGAGTATTCTGAAATATCCCTTTGAATGTCTGTCACTGCTTCTCTATTGATCTATCTCCTAGCCTAGTAACCCAGTTCACTTCAGCTAGCCCAGCTTTCATGCCCACATAGTTGCCCTCATTTAAGTTTAAGATACTAGTCTCAGACCCACTCTTCTCTATTTCAAACGGGATGTAAAATTCAATCATATTGTGGTTGCTGCTACCTAGTTGTGCCTTCTACAGAAGGCCCACCGAATTTAGTGCCAATCAACAGGCTGGTTCAGGCACCCCGTCTGAAATCTAATTCACACCTGAAAACCAAGCCACCCTATGAATTTAGCCCCTTGATAGCCACCCCTCCATCCTTGCTGCCGACCCCCCCGTCCCCCTGCAAGACCCTTCCTGTCCTGACCTACCTGAGGCCTGGCTTTTCTATTACATGAAGTCAAGGCATTGATGGGAGTAAGTATTGGAAGAGGCCGATGCGATCTGAGTTTAATATTTCATCCAATCATAAGATAGCACCTCTGACAATAAGACACATGTAATGCACTAGAGTTTCAATCTAGATTATGGGCTCAAGTCCTACAATCAGGGGCAAGACCCAACAGAGCCAAGATGACAGTTTACTTCTGTGCCTGATCAGAAAATTCAGTACAGACTAGGGAGCAGCACAAATGGTCTGTATGAATCACTAAGTCACCAGGGGAAGTCGGCCCTGCTTTCCATACTATTCCCATATTATGCATTCATAGTGGCATTTTTGGTTTGTTACTGGAGCATCGCTGCCGTTCTTACCAGGTGAGAGGATGCAGATGGCCATCAGAAGTACATGTTCTGGTTCGTGCAAATGCAGATTCTTCAGGCCAGCCTGAAATTTTATCAGTGGCTCCAGCAACTCCAGGGAATGGCCAGCTAGAAAGAATACAAGAGGAAAGTGAAAATCTCTCTCGATACATATTCTTTATTTAAAAAAAACTTCTGGCTGAAAACCAGAAAGTTACATTTATTGGGCAGAAAATCAGAAAAGCAATGTTACAAGTAAACCATCAATTTGTACTTGGTGTTTCTTTCTCCTTCATTCTTTTGATTTTAGATTAGGAGACTGAAATAACCCAAAATAAATTATCATAAAAGGAGCTACAATTATTTTTTGTTCTGGCAGATGCCCAAGAGTGATAGATACATGTGCACACAAAATGGCATCACGATGATGTAGATTATCATAATCCTCTGTTCCAATGTCCCACAAAATCCCATTGCATCAGCTTATTTTGACCTGAGATGAAGTGAAACTCAGACCACAATATTTACCTGGAGTTGGGGAAGGAGCTTGGGTGTGTGTCTGAGACTGGGAAACCCAGAAATGCCAGGAGCACAGAGGTCCTGCTGAATTTAACAGCAGGAGCTCATTAGAGTTGTTTTACTCCATTTCCCACCCAGCAGCCAGTCAGATTGAGAGGCTGGTTGGCTGCCGGGCAGGAAGGTTAGGGGTTGGTGTGGGGGGCTCAGAGCATCGTAGCAAGGAAGAAGGAAGAGATCACAGGAGGGGGAGGGAAGACACTAAAGAACGTGGGGAGGGGGAGATCACAGCTGAAGGTTTGCTTCAGGGGCCGGGGGGGAAGCACTCCTACACCTGACCTACAAGCAGTGCTGGAAATCCACTTCCGGATCTGGCAACTCCTGTCTCTCTTCAACTGCTGGGATTCCCAAGCAACGTACCCTCTATATTTTTTTTAAGTGCTCAGCTGATTCGTTTAAGTGTGTGGATCCTTTAAATTCTTTTGCACGGCGGCGCACAAGCGGTAACGTAAAGGGACCGTCTTGTGCAAACCCTGCATGGGAACCTTTGGGTTGCTAGGCAGCAGCACAGCTTAGATGGAACAGTATTCCCAAGTCCTGGGAAACTAGACCCACAGCCATTAAATTCTTATGACTCTCAAAATTTGAGGAATGGAGACTTATTTAAATATTATGATCACTGGAACTGGAACGAGACCAACCCTGCCGTGGTTAAATCAGAAGTAGTTCACAGTGGGTTAGGGTTTCACATTTTTACCAATTTAACCCCCCACCCCACACTCCTCCTTTCAGTCATGGGCAGGGGGTTTCAAATACTACCCCCCCCCGCCCCCCTAACCACTCCCCATCGCCAACTATCAAACCCCTCATCTCAAACCTACACCCTTACAGGCCTGAGGGGAAAGGCAGGTAATTCACTTTTTTTCATTAAGCTTCTTCACACATCATTGGAGTTCACCAAAGCTGCAGCAATTCAGAAGGCAGACATTGGTAGAGGAGACAGGCAGACCTGCCAAAAAATTGTTTGCACATAGCAGTCAAATCTAGAGAGCAACACTCAGTAAAAGTGTGAGGAGTACTCCACATGGCAGCCTCAGAAATAACAATCAGAAGTGCCTAGGATGCCATCTTAAAATGGGTGGAAATGACTGAACTTGCCCCCTAGGTTTCTTCCCTACAATATGGTAGCATTATCGAATACAAGCCCTTGCTCACTTAGCTATCAATGCTCGGCTACTGGTTTGCCTTCAGTCTTCAAACCACATGAAAACCATCTCACAACTTCTGAAATTGCTTCATATGGCACACAGTGAACATAGTTTCTCATCTGGTGGAAGACAGGAACTTTGGGTAGGAATGCTGAGTGAATCCCAAGGGCTTTTCCAGTGAGAATATCAAACCAATACAACCTATAAAGGCTTTTAGTTCACTATTCCTTTAAGATCTGCTGCAAAAACCAGTGGGACAGGGCTGGAAAGCCTAGGCCTCAATTTCACACATCAGAACATTGGCAACATTAACTTGTGAAGTACTAAATTAAGGTATGAATTGGGAATTATTGACAATGCCATACAGGTTGCTTAAAACAGGATACCAATCATGACCCTATAATAAACCAAACTCCAGCAGGTCATGAAAAAAACTCAGCAGCCACAACAGGAAGGCAAACAGAGCTGAGTTGAACAGATACTGTAGAACATGTGGGACATCACATGAGATAACACTGACTGATTTGTAGAACATCTCCGCACATTTTCCAATAATGTGATAACTATTAGTGGGTGGTATAGAGGAACTAATCAAAAGCAGGTCATCCTGATCTAATAGTTGTCATCTTTCAATAACCAGTCTATGAATCGGAATGTGTCTGGGATCAGATGCGGCACAGGCGGCGCAGTGGTTAGCACCGCAGCCTCACAGCTCCAGCGACCCGGGTTCAATTCTGGGTACTGCCTGTGTGGAGTTTGCAAGTTCTCCCTGTGTCTGCGTGGGTTTTCTCCGGGTGCTCTAGTTTCCTCCCACATGCCAAAAGACTTGCAGGTTGATAGGTAAATTGGCCATTATAAATTGCCCCTAGTATAGGTAGGTGGTAGGGGAATATAGGGACAGGTGAGGATGTGGTAGGAATATGGGATTAGTGTAGGATTAGTACAAATGGGTGGTTAATGGTCGGCACAGACCCGGTGGGCCGCAGGGCCTGTTTCAGTGCTGTATCTCTAAATCAAAATCAAATCAAAAAATCAGATGCAGAGAGGAGCTACCTCTTGCAAAGCATTGCGATCCTGTCTCCAATTATTTCCATGATTTTGGGAACACAGTTTGCAGGACTAATAAAGGAATTACTTTTGTTCTACCTCCTTATACCTTTTAACCACCTGTGGATACAGGGGAAAAAGAGGAACTTCATATATAAATCCCTGTGCCTAAGGAAAGAAAAGATTGTTTAGCATCTAGTCTCAAACAGCCAGCATCTTATAGCAGAAACATAGCAGCTAGTTGTTGTCAAGGCAAACAGGTCTGTCCTATAGATGCCCCATGCCTGAAGTTGTCCTGAACTATCTCTTGGTAGATTTTTCACTCATGAGGATGAACAATGAGGCAACTAAGAGCATCTGCTGCTATGCTGCCTACCCCAAATGAGATGTGCAACCATGATAAAGCCCATGAACAATAATTCTATGTTCTATCTGAAGGAAGAGTTCCACTCTGGGACTAGGGACCTCTTGTGCTGATGCATGTGGGTTTGAGCAATTTTTGTTAAGTATTTGCATATTTGCAGCTTGACCTAAAAAATAAACTTTAAGCAATTAGTCATTATCCTTCTCAGGAAGGTCCTGTTGACAATTGCCTGCAGAGAGACAGGGATGTTTAAAGTTGGTTGTGTGTCTCGTCTTCTCCCCTGTGGTTGGGATCATGTTTTTTGCTGTGCGTTCGAGGAATTGAATCAGCATGCAATTTGCATGGTGTCATATTTGCCCGGGTTTTATCAAATACCCTTCTCCATTGGAGTCTGTGGATATCTCAGAAGGGCCTCCCAATGAAAATGGCATAGATACAGTCATACTCATTCATGCAGAATGGGTTACCCCAGCCCCTACAATGATTGGAGGGTAAGAGTACAGAGCCAGGTGACTGTGGTTTGGGAGACCTCCCAATTTTTGTTTTGGGTGATATTAATGCTTTGCTTGTTTATCATGCAGCATACCCAGTGCTTACTAGTATAACTGGATTGTCTCAGAAGTACTATCCCATGTGGAGCTAGGACTTTCAAGATGAGCGGTGCCTGCTTGAAGAGATGGTGGGGAGGTATGTTACTTCACTTACTTCCATGGTACTTGGAAAGATTGGTGTAATCTGTTCTTGATTTACATAGAATTCAGTGCCAAGGAACATAGGAGTGTCCAGTAGAGTCCTCAATACAGTATTAACAATTCCTCTGCCCTGGCTTCTGCTAATAAATGTTCTGCAATGGCCAACTGAGCATGGCTGGATTTCTTAGGCTTACTGAATAATGCAGAAAGCTGCATTCATTCTGTATAAGCACCTATTATGACCCCAAGACAAACTGGAAAGTTGTGATATTGCATTCAGGGGACAAGCATTGACGACATGATTATAAATGTTTGCGATCATGCATTTGCTATTACATTTCGCACAGTATTTAAAGCCTTTAGCAGACATGCTGATCCAACTATAGTGGCTTTTACTTTGCAGGCAACTTATTGCATGGATCAATGCTAAAAGGTGTATCATACAGCCCCACAGTACAGCTGGGGCAAAATCTACAGAGTGTAAAATTCTCATTTTAGCAGAGCCATTTTTATGCTACCACTGGCATGTTTTTGCCAGTTATATTTGTTCTCTGTGAGGAAAGACTTCCACCTATTGGTACTTTTAGTGCAATCAGAGACTCTTTCTTTTAGAACAGATTTATGATCGTGCTACAAGTAATGATCAGAGCAAACCTCCTGCCACATGGAACACAGGATTGAGCACTGATATCATGTCAGGTTTCCACCCCTTTGCGCTGCACAGGAATTTCTTGGGAGATGGGGGGAGGGGGAAGGCGGTAGTGAAGAAATGGTTATGCGGCATAAGATCCAACCCACAGAACTGTTGAGGGGTGGGGGGGGTGGTGGGGGGTTCTGGGTGGAGGTGGTTGTCCATTTAGAGTAGCACCTAGAAGTGTGCCTTAAGCCGTGTGCCTAGCCCCACTCGGATTGGATGTTTCAAGTGGGGCCTGGTACCACCTGTTGGAGCCACAGAAAAGAAAAGTACCTTCTGCTGTAAATGTAGGAGGATTGCGGCCAAAGGCTTTCACAGCCAGCAGCCCTTAGCGCTGGAAATCAGGCACCATAATGTTTGTGCGCTCATCTTGATAAGGACAACTAATTTTCTGAAGGTTTGTTACCTAGTGCCAACTGAAATAGCGACAGAAAAAAACAAGACAGGCCAGATTAAATTAACAGAATATTTGATATTCCATTTAATTAATCTAACCTACTTCTGTAAAAGAGACTAGAGACTTTGTATTAAAATTCTGACAATGAGAGGTTAAATGCCAGTAGCACATAATCTTTCGCTAAGGGGAAGTGAACTAGCACAACGGTGCAGTTCCTCGGCCTTTACACAATATAGGAAGAGACCATGGGTGGCACCGTGTATCTCCAACGTCATTGTGAGTCCACAGCATGTGGTTTTCCCAGAACCTATAAAGCTAGATTGCACTTGCACGTGGACGATGTAGAATGAATAGGGTTTTGTTTCCTTTTATTGCTTACCTTTGGTGACGTCACTTAGACTATATTTGAATTCATTATTTCCACAGTTCCAGGACATATCCTCCAACGTGAAAGACTCGTTTGATCGTAGCATAATAATTTCAATTGCACTTGACTTCAGAAGGCAAATTTGGTCATCCGCAGACAACTCCCTGCAGATTGAAGAAGTTCTCTTCTTAGTAAATATTTCCGCATCAGCACTTTTGTTGTAAGTTAATTTTTATTGATATTTATCCAATGATGGGCGTATATCCCCAGTGTATTTCTCCAATATTAGGTCCCACATCTCTGCCACTTAGGGAAGGTGGTCATTTTGTTTCCTCTGTCAATGTCCTCCTTGATTAAATGGCCCCCCATTTGATTTTCTGTCTCTCCCCCCACTAGATCCCCACCTTTCAGAGAAATGGTGTGATCTCTAACTGACACAGCTCAGGGCTGGAATAGGAGAGTGTGGGCAGTGGAGGGGTGGCAGTCAAACCGGAAACCTTGCACCTTTTGCTTGTGTGGGTTACTGTTCCATTGTGCAGCATTACCACAACATAAAGCATGGCTAACTGACCCAAACCCAACCAGACCCGATGACACGTGTTGGGTTCGGGTCGGGTCAGGTCGGATCTCTCTTCTGGGACCGGCATGCAGGTTCGGGTCGGGCTGGGCTGGACACGGACACAATGCTGCCTTGCTCAGGGAGGGAACCTCTGCACAATTCTGCAAGAATAGCCTGCTGCCGGAACGGAGGATCACAACATTTGGACAAGGTATGTTTGATATAATTAACTTTATTACGGTAGTTGGGTCAGGCGTGGGGAAAAAAATCAAAGGACTCAGGCCTGGGTCGGTTTCGGGTTGGATGTGGTCAAGTCGGGCCCGGGTCAGGTTTCAATTTCATACCCGAGCAGGCCTTTACCACAACACCACCACCTCTTTTTTCATCCCATTTCATTCGGCAACAATGGCTTGCCCATCAGAAACATAGATACAAAAATACCAAACTTAATGCACATATAAAGTTGAAATTAATTTGTGGTATGGAATGGAGCCATACAGACCAGCAAGGCCCCAGGTCAGCTCCTCTGTTGAATTATCTCAACTGTGATAACAGTAGGGGTGCTACAATTAGTCTCTGTGCCCATGGACCAGGGAGGAGAAAAATCAGTCTGAGCCCCTCTGCTGGAAAGTGTGTGGAATAGCAGGGGAGGACAGGATCAGGCTTGGCCATGATGTTGCCACAGTCAATTAATTTGGTGCTACTTGCTATCAAGGGTCACTCATGATGTATGTTCAATTTGGTGAGGAGCTGAAGCACTGTCAGTGGCAGCAGAACTGTACCGCAGTAAAAGTCACTCCCCTTAGGGAGCAGGGAAGTTTTACAGTTATAAAAGAGGCCCAATCAGTGCTCATGAAACCATTTAAATGCTGGAAGAAAGGGAAAAGGAGAGCTCGAGGTGGACAGGACACTGTGGTTATTTTTTTGCCTGCTCTTTCACAGTTATTATAAAATAAAAGTGGCAGCAAAGCGAAGTTAGAAGTTGGGAATTCTGTGGTCAGCTTTTGCAAATTCAGGAAAAATATAGATTTTAAGTCGGCCTTCTTGCAATCATCACTAATGCGGCAAATAGCAGCTAATTCTTGCGCTCATATAACTCTCATATGATACTGTATGCCAGGTATAATTCTAAAAGATTGAGCAAATTATGATCATTTGCAAAATGTGATTGCATCCAGTGAATAGATTGTAATCTGCTAACATACATATATGACCAATGCTGGTTTCGTTTTTTTTAAAAAACGGGGGTGAGGAATTATTTTGCTCATTGAGGTGGGGGAATCAACAACAGATCCCTCTCTCATTTCACTGTCAATTCAAACATAGTCAACATCAGAATCGTTTGCTTCCCTGCAACAAGGTGATGTTTTATATTTCTCACATCAGCCATTCTGGAGATCTGTTATTGCTAAATTGCAGGCAGTTTTGTGTACTGACCAGCACCCAGTAAGGAATGAGCATGAAACAGGCCACATTTATTTCAAGTTGTGCCCATACAACAACAACTTACACTGTATTATATTTTTAATGCAGAAAAGCATCCAAAGACACATCTTAAAAGGCGAGAAGAATGGACACCGAGCACGAGTTAGGAGAGATAACCTACGGTTTAGTTTAAATGATAGATTTTAAGGAGACTTTTGCAAGTGGTGTTGTTGCACTCAAGTACTAATGGTGCTGTGAAGAGAGTGGTGATACACAGTAGACAAGAGTGGAAGATCTGAACTGGGATTTAGGGATGCAGGAGGTTGCAGAGATATGGCAAAAGAGGGTGGAGTGGTCAAACGTGTTGAAGGCTGTGGAGAAGTTGGGGAAAACAAAAAGGAATACACTGAGTTTGTTGTCACAGAGGATGTCACTGGTGACTTTGTCTAAAGTGTTCTTGGTACTGTGGGTGGAATGGAAACAAGACTGCAGGAATTACAACAGGCAATGATAGGACAGGTGAGCACAGACCTAGCTTACAATATTTGAGGACCTTAAAGAGGAAAAGGTTAGGGTTAGGGCAGTAGTTGTAGAGGGTGGAGGGGTCAAGGTGGGCGTTTTAAAGAGGGGTTATGAAGACAATTTTGAAAGGGAGCATCAATACACTTGGAAGTAGAACCATCAGTATCAGCTATCATGTACTCAAGGAGAGGTAACTGAGTGATCAAGGATTGGATTGGTAAGGAGTCAAGGGAACAGGAGCTGGATGTCATGGAGAAATGAGAACCTACATGGTTCAAGGCTAGGCAGAACGTGAGGAAGATTTTGAGGACAAAAGAAATTAATGAGCTCTTCACAGTTGATATTCGAGATGAGGGTGGACAGGAGACAGAATAGAGGCTGTTAATGGTGAAACAACTCAGGATGATTCCAGAGTAGTAAGGTAACCAGTAGAGAGGGGAGCTTCACCCCACTGAGTTAAACCAAGTTTCAGAGATGGAATAAATAAATAACTTGCAGTTAGAGGCACTTTTTGACTTTCCAAAGTGCTTGACTACCAATGAAGTAAAGGCATTGCTGTTACATAGGAAATTGTGGCAGACAATTTGCGCATAGCAAGGTCCCAAAATAGCAAATGAGTTGAGTGATCAATAAATCTGCTTTTGATGCTGGTAGTTGAGCAAAAAAGTTCTTCTTTCAATAGTGCCATTAGATCTTTTATAGTCACCTGAATATGCAAACAGGATCAGAGTTTAGTGTTTCATACAAATGATTGTACCTCTGATGATGCAGCACTCCCTTAGTACTGAAATGAAGAATCAGACTAAGTTATATGCTCAAGTCCTGAGTGGGGCTTGGACCCATAACCTTCTGACTCAAAGGCAGGAATGCCAACTAACTCAGCTAAACTGATGCTTAAGAAAAAAGATGTGAAAAGAATGCGTGATGATCCAACATGCCAATCAGTTCTCCCCTGGCAACTCCCTAGCACATTCATTATATTCAACAAAGCTTTTTGAAATAATTCGGCAAGATGACAATTATAGAGTCATAGACAGCACAGAAACAGGCCCTTCGGCCCATCGTGTCCATGCTGGCCATCAAGCACCTAACTATTCTCGTCCCATTTTCCAGCACTTGGCCCGTAGCCTTGTATGCTATGGCGTTTCAAGTGCACATCTAAATACTTCTTAAATGTTGTGAGGGTTCCTGCCTCTACCACCACTTCAGGCAGTTCATATGTCCAGAATCCAGTGCCTACCATGAGAAACAAGAAACATCTGTGATTAATTGGAAACCAGGAGATCACTCATATGACAGAAGTGATAATGATGTAAGACAAAAACAGAAAATAACTCAAGAAATGAGGGACGTATGTCAGAGCCAGAAATGTGTAAATGATTGCAGCAGAATAGCAGAGGTCTGGAGCATGGAAAAGCGGCAGGTTTCCTTCCCTAAAAAACATAAGTGAACTAGTTGGATTTTTATAACAGTCTAACAGTTTCATGATAACTTTTACAGATGCCAGCTTTTTGTTTCCAGTTTTTTTTGCACTGAAATCAAATCCTCAACTTGCTATGGTGGGGTTTAAACTGTGGATTATTAGTCCAAGCCTCCACATTGTAGTGTTCGATACTTCAAAGTTTCATCAGCCACATGATTGATAACTATGTAGTGGTAGGATCTATACAAGACAGCTTGCATTGTGCTAGATGTGCATGTCCATTGCTGCATATCAAGCTGGTCAAAAACTTCTTTCTCCAGGTGCTTGTGCAAGACACTTTGCAAAAGGGACACTTCTGCTATGATGTTAACATCCCCCTTCAAAGTATTGATAGGCATGTCACTGTAGTCATAAGAACATAAGGAACAGGAGCAGGAGTAGACCATATGGTCCCTCAAGCTGCTCCGCCATTCAATTCCACTTTCCCACCTGCTCCCCATATCCCTTAATTCCCTGAGAGATCAAAAATCTGTCGATCTCAGCCTTGAATATACTCAACGATGGAGCATCCACAACCCACTGGGGTAGAGAATTCCAAAGATTCACAACCTTCTGAGTGAAGAAATTTCTCTTCATCTCAGTCCTAAATGATCGACCCCTTATCCTGAGACTGTGCCCCCATGTTCTAAATTCACCAGACAGGGGAAACAATCTCTCTGTGTATACCCTGTCAAGCCCCTTCAGTATCTTGCATGTTTCAATGAGATCACCTCTCATTCTTCTAAACACCAGAGAATATAGACCCAATTTACTCAGCCTCTTGTCAAAGGGCAACCCTCTCATCTAATGAACCTTCACTGTACCGCCTCCAAGGCAAGTATATCCTTCCTTAGATATGGAGACCAAAACTGTGCACAGTACTCCAGGTGTGCTCCCATGAAAACCCTGTACAAGTGTAGGTAATACTTTCATGTTCATGTATTCCACCCCCCCTTACAATAAAGGTCAACATGCCATTTGCCTAATTGCTTGCTGTACCTGCATGCTAACTTTTTGTGTTCCTTGAACAAGTACACCCAAGCTCACCTCCACGGCATGAGAAAGGGGCTAAAAAAGGTGACCTAAACGTTGTCTGCTTCACCTACCCAAGCCAGTTTACTGCGACGGACGGGGATTCCATTACAGCAGTCGAATAACAAGTGTAAAGAAGACAAAGGTAACACTGCTTACCATTGGCACGTGAAATGTGCAAACACTCAAGGACTATGCCAGAGCAGACAGACCAGAGAGATGCAGAACCCTGGTTGGGAGAGAACTTGCCAACATCCACATAGCTGCATTAAGTGAGACTCATCTAGCTGATGAAGGCAAATTACAGAAGCTGGAGCTTGATACACCTTCTTTTGGAGTGATTGCAGTAGTGAAGAGTATCATGAAGCAGGAGTAGGGCTTGCCATCAAGTCCAACCTAGTCCCCAAACTTGCCAGCCTTCCAAAAGGCACGTGACCGACTCATGACATTAAGACTTACCCTCACAGGGAAAAACTATGCCAACATTGTCAGTGCTTATGCACCTATGATGACAAATCCTGAAGATGTGAAAGATAAATTTTATGAAAAGCTAGAATCTTTGATTGCTGCAATGCCAAGATCAGGCAAACTCATCATCCTCGGGATTTCAACGCCAGAGTTGGCACATACTATCAGACCTAGGAGAGAGAGTGATCGGGACAAATGGAGTTGGCAACAGCAGCGGCCTTCTTCTGCTGAAGACATGTGCAGAGCATGAACGCCTCATTACCAACACCGTATTCCGTCTGCCAAACCGAAACAAAATATCCTGTATGCACTCTCCCTCTAAGCACTGGCATCTAACTGACTACATTATTGTCAGAAGGAAGGACAGGCAGGATGTTAGAGTGACCAAAGCCACGTGTGGAGCAGATTGTTGGACTGACCACAGACCCATTGTCTCAAAGCTGCACATCCATATTCAGCCCAAGAGACGGCCCCAGGGGAAAAAAGTCAATTAGAGACTCAACATCTTAAGACTCAAAATGGATACGGTGATGCAAAACTTCAGAGAAGATTTGGTCTGCCAGCTAGATGGTCCTAAATTTGTCTCTCACAACATCTCTTCAGAGACCTGGTGCACTCTACTGCCCTAGAACGTCTGGGACCCACCACCTGTAAGCACCAGGGCTGTTTTGATGAAAACAATGAGGAGATTCCGACCCCGTTGGATGAAAAACACCATCTGCTTAGAGCTTACCACAACGACCGTTCATTTACTTCAAAGAAAGCCACCTTCAACAACATCTGTAAAGTCATCCAATCAAAGCTTAGAGAGATGCAAGATCGCTGGCTAAGCAAAAAGGCAGGAGCAATACAATCATACACAGACAGAAACAATACTAAACACTTCTATGATGCTCTGAAGACAATCTACGATCAGCAGGCTTCTGGAAATTCTCCTCTCCTTGGCGTTGATGGAACCACACTGATTACAGACAAGATCAAAATCCTGTAGAGATGGGCAGAACATTTTAACAATGTTCTGAATCGGTCCTCAACAATCAATGCTGAGGCAATTTCCTGCTTGCCCTAAATTGAAATCAACATGCCACTTGCTGACAGCCCCAACAAAGCTGAGATCATGAAAGCAATCAGTCTCCTGCCCGTGCGGGGCAAGGCACCAGAGTCAGATGCAATACCAGGTGAAATATACAAGACAGGAAGCACAATACCCACTGACAAACTCACCAAACCGTTGCACATAATGTGGAACCAGGAAACCATTCCTCAGGAATTCAAAGATGCAGCAATTGTCCACGTTTACAAAAGGAAGGAAAATTGTCGAGCTTGTGACAACCATCGAAGAATCTCCCTGCCGTGCATTGCTGGGAAAATACTTGCAAGAGTCCCGCTAAACATCTCGAACAGGACCTTCTACCAGAGAGCCAATACGGCTTCAGAGAAGGTCGTGGTATAGTTGATGTAGTGTTTGCTGCATGTCAGCTTCAGGAGAAATGCCAAGAGTAGGACTGCAACTTGTACTCAACTTTTGTTGATCTGACTAAAGCCTTTGACACAGTTAGCCGTGAGGGCTATGGAAGAGCATGGCAAAATGTGGCTGTCCAGAAAAATTCATCATTATGGCAATTCCACAACAGCATGCTTGCTTGTGCCCTGGAAAGTGGAGAGTCTTCAGACACCTTCCCGTCACAAACAGAGTGAAGCAGGGTTGGCTCCTACCCTGTTCAGCATGATGTTATCTGCCATGCTTTCTGAAGCATTCTGTGTTAGCGAAAGTGGCATCCACATTAGATATCGCACAGACGGCAAAGTCTTTAATTTGAGAATACAAGCCAATATTAAAGTGCGTGAAGCTGTGGTTCGTGACTTTCTTTTCATTGATGACTGTGCCCGAAATGCTTTTTCAGGACAAGAAATGCAACATAGCATGGAATGCTTCTCATTTGCATGTGATAACTTCAGTCTCACCATCAGCACTAAAAAGACTGCAGTCATGTACCAACCTGCCCCGCAAAAGCAGTTTATGAAGCCAGCTATTACAGTCAATGGTCAAAGGCTTGAAGCAGTTGACAGATTTATCTACCTCAGCAGCACCCTCTCCAGAACAGTTCATATTGACGACGAAGTCATTAATTTAGATTGTAAATAGCTGAAGCCCCAGCACTGATCCTTGTGGCACTCCACTAGTAACAGCACGTCAACTTGAAAATGCCCCCTTTATCTCTACTCTTTGCTTCCTTACCGTTAATCAATCCTCCATCCATGCTAATATATTACCCCCCACTCCATCAGCCCTTATCTTGCATATTAACCTTTCATGTGGTACCTTATTGAATGCCTTTTGGAAATCCAAGTATACTACGTCTACTGGCTCTCCTTTATCTACCCTACTGGTTAGATCCCCAAGAAACTCAAATAAATTTGTCAAGCATGATTTCCTTTTCGTAAAACCAAGTTGACTTTGTCTGATCAGATTATGGTTTTCTAAGTGTATTGTTAAGATTTCCTTAATAGATACCAGCACTTTGCCGACAACTGATGTCAGGCTAACTGGCCTGTAGTTCTCTGTTTTCTTTCTCCCTCCATTCTTGAATAGCAGTGTTACATTTGCTAACTTTCAATGCGCTGGGACCATTCTAAAATCTAGGTAATTTTGGCAAATCATAACCAGCGCATCCACGATCACCACAGCTACCTCTTTTAGAATCTTAGGATGTAGGCCATCAGGTCCTGGGGATTTAGAGAGACTTAAGTTTCTATAATACTTTTTCTCTGCTGATATTAATTACCTTAAGTTCCTCACTCTTATTGGCCCCTTGGTTACCCTCTATTTCTGGTATATAATGGGTTGAATTTTACGCCACCCCAGTGGGTCGGATGGTGGTGTGGGGGCGGCGTAAAATTAAGTGGGAGGCTCCGCACCCGCCTCCAGTCAACTTTACGGCAGTCGATGGGGCGGGGAACAGCCCGCACGCCTGCCCGAGGCCAATCAAGGCCCTTAAGTGGCCACTTAACAGCCAGTTAAGGGCCCTCTCCCACCTCCATGGGTACTTCACCCGCATCCCAACCCACCTCGGGACCCAAGACGCACCCCACCCCCCAAAACGACCACTCCAGCCTCACCAGGGAAGGACCGATCCCCTTAATGAGGCAAGCCCAACTTACCTTGTCTCCAAGCTCCATGGCGTCGGCTGGGCTGCAATCCCAGCAGCGGCCACCACTCCCGGTGGTGATGTTGGGACTAAGAGCTGCCAGCCCGCTGATTGGCCAGCATCTCACTGAGGCGGGACCTCCTCCCTCAAGTGGGTGGAAGTCTCGCCTTGGGACAATGAAAGCTTGCGGACCCATAAAATACGGGACGCCATCGGCTTTTACGTTGGTGGCAAATTCCAGTCCGCCTAAGGTAAAATCCAGCCCAATGTGTCTTCTACTGTGAAGACAGACACAAAATATTTGTTCAACTTCTCTGCTACTTCCTCATTCCCCATTATAATTTCTCCTGTCTCTGCCTCTAAGGGATCAATGTTTACTTTAGCTACTCTTTTTATATACTTGCAAAAGCTTTTACAATAAGTTTTTATATTCATGGCTAGTTTACTCTCATTCTATTTATTTCCTTTTTATCAACTTTTTGGTCATCCTTTGCTGGTTTCTAAAACTCTCCCAATTCTCAGGCTTACTACTATTCTTCACAACATTATAAGCCTCATGTTTTAATCTATGATCCTTAACTTCCCTAGTAAGCCATGTATCCATGATCGATCTTTCTTGTTGACTTTTTGTTTATTGGACTGTATTTTTGTTGAACATTTTGAACCATTGCTTTAAATATTTCCCACTGTTTATTTACCACCATATCTTTTAGTCTATTTACCCAATCAACTTTGCCAGTGCTCCCCTTATACCAATGGCTTTGTTAGGATTCTCGCTTTGGACTCAAATATGTCACTGTCAAACTTAATATAGAATTCGATTGCATTATGATCACTTTTTCCCAGAGGACCTTTTACCATGAGATTACTAACTAACCTTGACGCATTACATAATACTAGATCTAAAGTAGCTTTGTCCCTAGTTGTTCATGAAAGCATTCTACAAACTCATCTTCCAGACCTTTGCCAATTGATGTGTCCAGTCTATATGAAGGTTAAAGACCCCCATGATTATTACATTGCCTTTGCTAAAGGCTTCAATTATTTCTTACTTAATGTGCTGTCCAATGGTATAACTACAGTTAGGGGGCCGATAAACTGCTCCCACCAGTGTTTCTGACCCTTGTTATTCCTAATCTCCACCCATTCTTATTCTACTTCCTCATCTTTTGAGCCAAGATCCTTTCTTACTACTGTCCTTATGTCACCCTTTATTATTAGGGCTACTCCTCCTCCTTTTCCATTCTGCCTGTCTTTTTGAAATGTTTGGAATATTTATTTCTGAATGTTGGTCACCTTGCAACCACGTCTCTGTAATGGTGATTATATCAAACCCATTTATCTCTACTTGTGCCACTAGGTTGCCTAGCTTGTTATGAATGCTTTGTGTAAAGAGCCTTTAAATTAATTTTTTTACCACTATTCTTTGCATGGACCTTATTCACTGATGCACGATTACCATTAGACTCTCTGTCCCTTCCTGTCCCACTCTGCTTGTCTTTACCCAAATCGCTACACTGCTCTATTGCCTTGACTTTTCTTTTTAGATTTCTAAATCTTCCTTCACCTGATTAATGGGATTAATGCAGGATTAGTATAAATGGGTGGTTGATGGTCGGCGCGGACTCGGTGGGCCGAAGGGCCTGTTTCAGTGCTGGATCTCTCTATGACTCTTAAATGCCCTCTTAAGTGGCCGAGCAAGTCACTCAGTTGTATCAAATTGTTACAAAGTCAATAGCGGTTCAAGAAGATGGCTTACCACCACCTTCTCAAGGGCAAGTAGGGATGGGCAATAAATGCTGTCCTAGCCAGTGATGCCCACATCCATGAACAAATAAAAAAAAATTACGTCCCACCGGTAATCTCATTATTCAACTGAAGCACACAAGGTCCCCAGACAAATCCACCAGCTCAATTATCATTTACAAAAAGAGTCACAATACTTTCAGAAACACCTGGGACAGACACAGTTATGATGCCACCATGTTTACTGATTTACCATTAGCTAAGAGATGCAATGTGGAGTCCACATCTGTCCAGTGAAATGGTTCATTAAGATCTTTTAGCTGCACAGGACATTCAATTAGCTTTTGAAATGTCCATGCAGATGCCCCCTTATTACAGTCTGGCTAATGTTAACTCGCTATAGTGCTCTCACGAGACCCCAAGTGTGTCCTCACAGTTTTACTGAAACTTGTCAGTCATTGGCACTAACCCAGAAAAACCTCTAATGACTATAAAATGACAACAGACTTTAACCAATGGAAAAATGATTTAGACCCATTTTTGCATAATTGCATGCCCTCATTGAGGAATGCAATCCACTGATCTTGTTTTATCTCCCCAATGATCCTCCTGGTTCATGACATGGTGCATCATAATCCACCTTTGCAACAGCTCAAGTGCTCTGAAGTATGATTTTAAAAGCTCTCCTCTTTCTCCTAAAAGCTCTCCTTCCCTTTGATGTTATTGTAACATAACCCTATTTAGTAGATGTGCGGCTAACAGGATGTTACTGCAGCTTGTTTATGATTTCAGTTGCAGAAGCTGAGCAGAACCAGCGCTATGGTTCGTCTTATAGCTGAGTACCTTGGCTGAATGATTTGCAACATAGAGGTCATCAGCCAGTCCAATTTGGCAGTCATGTTGGTCTTGAGAGCATCCCCCTTGACAAAGGTGGTGACTGACCATTGGTTTGAAGTTTTCCAACAATGCCAAATAATATAACTGGTGAGTAATGGGTATTTCAAATTATTCATAACTATGAAAATCAATTCCCATGGCCCTCTCTACCCCTTGCCAATGCTATTAAACTGGTGAATTTTGGAAAGAAAGCAAAGAGAACCATTGCCAGAGCAAATTGCAGCACCACTGAAGTTCCAGGAGTGACCTATTTCATTAATCCTTAAGGAGATACTAGTGCGAGGGCAACCACAGATGCATTTACAGTCTTGAGGGTCATCCAATGCTCAGGACCACACAGCTTCTGATGAATGTGCAATGGATCTTGGAAGCCAAGGCCTTTGCTCAGGAAAAGTCAGCCAAGCACACCACAGTTTCCAATGTAAATATTTTCACTGGCCAATGATGAGAGCCATGCCCCAGGTCCTGTTTGTATATCTTTCCAAGGGCCCTCCAACGACTTAGTAACCATGAAATCTTCAATAGGGTCACTGACCATTCCACAGGTTTTATGATGGGCAATGGCATGGATCCATTCCTGGGAAAGGAAAAATGTCTGATCCCAGGTTCATATGATTCAGAGTTGTTTTTCCTTATTCATTTATCGGATGTGGGTGTCACTGGCAAAGCCAGCATTTATTGTCCATCAGAAGGTGGTGGTGAGCTGCCACCACCACTGTAATTCTAGGGGGCAAAAGAGAGACCAGACCTTGGAGAGAAATCCTTAATCTTCCTTGATGGAATTATCTGAGGGAGGTTCAAGTTGTTGACCGATAGGTAGGAAGAATGAAGAATGGCAATATATAATAAAGGATACAATTCTAAAGGGGGTGCAGGAGCAGAGGGGCCTGGGAGTATATGTGTACAACCAAAGGATACCAATTTAAAGTGACTGGCAAAAGAACCAACGGTGACATGAGGAAACGATTTTTACGCAGTGAGTAGTTAGGATCTGGAATGCACTGCCTGAGAGTGTGGTGGAGGCAGATTCAATCACGGCTTTCAAGAAGGTATTAGATAATTATTGGGTGATTTTAATATGCATATAGACTGGATTAATCATATTGGCAAGGGCAGCCTCGAGGGAGAGTTTATTGAATGTATTACAGATTGTTTTTTGGAGCAATATGTTGTGGAACCAACCAGGGAGCAGGCTATTCGAGATTTGGTATTGGGTAATGAGGTGGGATTAATTAATGATCTCATAGGGAAGAGTGATCATCGCATGCTAGAATTTCAAATTCAGTTTGAGGACGAGAAACTGGAGTGCCACACTAGCGTTCTGGAGTTAAACAAAGGTAATTACGTAGGCATGAGGACAGATTTGGCCCTAGCGGACTGGGCAGGAAGAGTAAAGGGTAGGACAGTCGATGAGCAGTGGTAGATGTTTAAGGAGATATTCAATTCCTCCCAACTAAAATATATTCCAGAGAGGAAGGAAGATTGTAAGAGGGGGACAAAACATCCATGGCTAAGCAAGGAAGTTAAGGATAACATAAAGATAAAAACTAAGGCATACCATATTGCAAAGGCCAGTGGCAGGCTGGAAGATTGGAAAATTTTTAAAGATCAACAAAGGGTTACTAAAAAAAGTAATAAAAAGAGCAAAGGTAAATTATGAAAGAAAACTGGCGCAAAATATAAAAACGGATAGCAAAAGCTTCTATAAGTATATAAAAGGGAAGAGAGTAGCTAAAGTGAATGTTGGTCCCTTGGAGGATGAGACTGGGGAGTTAATAGAGGGGAACACAGAAATCAGTGTTTTACTTCAGTTTTCACGGTGGAGGACACTAGTACCATCCCAATAGTAACAAGTAATGCAGAGGTTATAGAAAGGGAGGAACTTAGAACAATCATCATCAGTAGGGAAAAAGTACTGAGCAAACTATTGGGATTGAAGGCCGACAAGTCTCCAGGGCCTGATGGCTTACACCCTAGGGTCTTAAAGGAAGTGGCAGCGGAGATAGTGGATCTATTGGTTATAATATTCCAAAATTCCCTGGATGCGGGAAAGGTTCCAGCGGATTGGAAAAAAGCTAATATAATGCCCTTATTTTAAAAAGGAGAGAGGCATAAAGTAGGAAACTATAGACCAGTTAGTTTAACATCTGTCGTTGGGAAATTGTTAGAATCCATTATTAAGGAAGTAATAACAGGACATTTAGAAAGTCAAAATGCAATCCATCAGAGTCAGCATGGTTTTATGAAGGGTAAATCGTGTTTGACTAATTTGCTAGAGTTCTTCAAAGATGTAACAAGTAAAGTGGATAATGGGGACCCTGTAGATGCAGTATATCTGGACTTCCAGAAGGCATTTGATAAGGTGCCACACAAAAGGTTAATACACAAGGTAAGATCACATGGGGTTAGGGACAATTTATTAGCTTGGATAGAGGATTGGCTAACCAACAGAAAACAGAGAGTCGGGATAAATGGGTCCTTTCCTGGTTGGCAAGATGTAACTAGTGGAGTGCCACAGGGTTCGGTCCGTGAGCCCCAACTATTTACAATCTATATTAATGACTTGGATGCAGGGATAGAAGGTACTACACTTTGAAAATTTTCAGCTAATCTGAGACAGCTAGCAAGGATTTGTAAAGGGTAGGTCATTACAAATGAATCTGATTGAATTTTTTGAAGAGCTGACTAAAGTAGGGGACAGGGGATTGTCTATGGATGTTATTTATATGGACTTCCAGAAGGCATTTGAGGAAGTCCCTTATAAGAGACTGTTAGTTAAAGTTGAAGCCCATGGAAATGAAGGCAAATTATTGACTAGGTTAAGAAATTGGCTGAGTGGCAGGAGATGAGAGATAATGGGCAGGTACTCTAATTGGCAGGATGTGACTAGTGGTGTCCCACAAGGATCTGTGTAGGGGTCTCAAGTAATCACTGTATTTGTTAATGACTTAGATGATAGAATAGAAAGCCACATATCGAAATTTGCTGATGACACAAAGATAGGCGGCAGTGTAAACAGTGTAGATGGAAGCATAAAATCACAAAGAGATATCGATAGATTAAGTGAATGGACAAAACTATGGCAAATGGATTTCAATGTAGGCAAATGTGAGGTCATACATTTTGGACCTAAAAAAGATAGAACAGGGTACTTTCTAAATAGTGAAAAGCTGGAAACAGTGGAGGTCCAAAGAGACTTGGAGGCCAGGTACATAGATAGTTAAAATGTCACAGACAGGCACAGAAAATAATCAAAAAGGCTAATTTTAGCATAGTTTCTTATGTGGAACCTTTTCCAATGCCTTCTGGAAGTCCACATAAACTACATCTATAGACAATCCTCTGTCTACTACTTTAGCTACTTCCTCAAAAATTCAATTAGGTTCATTAGACATGACCTACCCATTGCAAATCCATGCTGGCTCTCTCTAATCAGATCAAATTTCTCTAAGTGCTCATACTCTGTCCTTAATTATAGATTCCAATAATTTCTCCACAATATCAAAAGGGACAATTCCTGAATCAAGAGCACTTGGAAGATTATGGCTAAAGCATCTGAAAACTGTGTTAATCTTGATATCCCTTGCAAGTTTCTTTTCGCATTCCTTTTTGCATTCTTAATTTTTTTGTCTTCCTTTGCTATTCTGCCCCTGAATCTACACTATTCTTTGCACTTTTGTATGTCCTTTCCTTTAGTTTTATGTTATTTCTCACCTCTATTGTTGATCATGGCTGTTTTATTTGGTAAGTAGAACTCTTGCCCCTTCGAGGTATATACTGGTCCACTATTAAGCGAAATCCATTTTTAAACACCTCACACTGATCATTTGTAGTTTTACCCAATAATGGTTTTGACCAGTTTGCTGGCATAGGATTCCGTCTCATCCTGTTAAAGTTAGTCATACCAAAATCTAGAATCTTAATATCTGTGTTACATTTGTCCTTTTCAGTCCTCACCTTGAATTCAATCATATTATCAAGCCTACTTCCACCTCCCTAACACTGGCCCAACCCTGACCGTGCTTCTGCTCATCTGCTGCTGAAACCCTCATCCATGCCTTTCTAGACTTGATCATGTTAATGTTCTTTTGTTGAGTTTGGAACATCTTGCTCCAAAAAAACACCTTAAATGCACTCAAGAAATTGACTACTTTTCTGGCTGGAACTACTTTGCTATTCCCAATCTTTATAAAATAAAATTCTCCCATTAAAACAATTCTGCTTTTGCTGCAAGCCTCTCTAATCCTTGCAAAACATAATAGAGCACAAGAAACAAGATCACTTTACATAAAACTATTATATATTTGCATCTTTAGCGTAGTATAACTATAGAGAAAAACTTTTACAGAGTTAACAAGATGCTCACAATAATTTTGTGACAGAGAAATGAATCAGCATACAAACCTGTCCATAGTGCAAACTTGATGCTAATTAGTGGAAATAAAAATACCGAATACTTGCCATTTTTTTCTGTTTATGTTCATAATCTTGTGGCTTGGATTTGCCACAAAACTTGTGGCTTGTGTCAATAAACTGGTCCAATATCGGATTTCAGAGAGGGTAGTGAGAAAATGGTGCTTTGTTATTAGTTTTCTTAGGATAATGGCATGGCATTCTTTCCTGGCCCAACCTGGCCAGCAACATCAAACATTCTTAACTAGACATTGGATACAGATAGCTCTATTGGTCCCTTGACTACAGATCTAGAATTCACTGTAATAATGATCACATAGAACCCCTGAGAAAAAAAAACATACCTGAATCCAGGGATGGCCTTTGCAAAGCCAACAACTTTCTGTATGCTGTAACTGACTAGGTCAGCCAAATGAGGCAGCATGGAGAAATCTTTAAGCGTGCTGAAACTTTCACTGTCATCATGAAGCATCTCAAACATATTAGGGAAAGGTGATGTTGTTAACTGAGACATATCTGTGCAGATCAGAGAGTAAAATACAATGTGATTATTATCCTTGCTACTCCATTGCAACAGCCCCTGATATTTCTGTCTGAAATACAGTTAACAGCCCACTTAAAGTGTTGGGTGCTTCGACCACATTTACGTGGTTGCAAAACATGTCAAAGCCATGTCATGTTATTAGGACATTACATCACCTCACTGAAACAAAGAAATTGTTGTACTCACCTTTATCTTTCAACTACTTCAAAAATAAACATTTTTGTGATCTAAAATGCATGGTTGACAGCAACTAACGATGAAAGTTCTGCTACAACAGTACTATATCTGTTGTCTAAATTGTCTGAAGCCACTGTTTTTGGTCCCCACCACAAACTCCGCTCCCTGACCACAGTTTTCACCCTGACAACTGTCGGAAGCTAAGCCAGACTGTTCGCAACTTTGTTGTTGCGTTTGACCCCGAGATGAACTACTGACCACATATCAGCTCCATCATCAAGATTGCCTACTTCCACCTCCCTAACACTGGCCCAACCCTGACCATGCTTCTGCTCATCTGCTGCTGAAACCCTCATCCATGCCTTTCTAGACTTGACTATTCCAATGCCCTCCTAGCGGCCTCCCATCTTCTACCCTACATGAACCTGTGTTCATCTAAAACACTGCTGCCCGTATCTTAACTCACTCAAAATCTCTCTTACCCAATACCCCTGTGCTTGCTGACCTACATTGGTTCCTGGTCTGACAACACATCAATTTTAAAATCTTCATCCTTGTTTTCAAATCCCTCCATAGCCTCACCCCTCCCTATCTTTGTAACTGTCTCCAGCCATAAAGGCCTTTAAGATTTCTGCGCTCCCCCAATTCTGGCCTCTTGCGTATCCCCTATTTTAATCGCTCCATTGGTGGCCATGCTTTCAGTTGCCTTAGCCCTAAACTCTGGAATTCTCTCCCTACATCTCTCCACCTCTCTCTCTTCCTTATAGACGCTCCTTAAAACCGACCTCTTTGACCAAGATTTTTGGTCATCGGTCCTGATATTTCCTGTGGCTTGATGTCAAAAGTGCTTTTATTGATAATACTCTTGTTAAGTGCCTTGTGATGTTTTGCTACATTAAAGGTGCTATATAAATGCGAATTGTTGTTGTCTGGTGTTCTACACTTCTGAAAACTAAAATCCATGTATTCAGCCACACAGATCAAATCCCAGGCTCAATACCTAGTCTGTGTGATGAGCTAATCTTATCCAGAGTGGTGATGATGGGATTGCTATGGCTCACTTCAGAATCCCCAGGATAAGAAGTATGTAAAAAAAAAAGGAAGGCTGACTAGGGCTCCCACTCACTATCTAGTGACCCTTGCTGGAACTGCACATATGGACTTTAGGTGAGGACAAATTCATAAAAAAATTATAACACAGTGATGGCTATTAAGTCGACTGGGCCTATGTTTTTCCAATTGAGGCAATCTACTTGAATCCTAGTTCCCTACACTTCCCCACCTACCCCTTTACATTTTTCCTCTTTATATACTTTGCTATTAATGAGGCATCTAGAGACAGGTTACTGGTGATAGTTGAGCCTAGGTAGGTGAACTCTTGAACCACTTCCAGAGCGTGGTCGCCAATATTGATGGATGGAGCATTTCTGACATCCTGCCCCATGATGTTCGTTTTCTTGAGGCTGATGGTTAGGCCAAATTCATTGCAGGCAGACGCAAACCTGTCGATGAGACTCTGCAGGCATTCTTCAGTGTGAGATGTTAAAGCAGCATCGTCAGCAAAGAGGAGTTCTCTGATGAGGACTTTCCGTACTTTGGACTTCGCTCTTAGACGGGCAAGGTTGAACAACCTGCCCCCTGATCTTGTGTGGAGGAAAATTCCTTCTTCAGAGGATTTGAACGCATGTGAAAGCAGCAGGGAGAAGAAAATCCCAAAAAGTGTGGGTGCGAGAACACAGCCCTGTTTCACACCACTCAGGATAGGAAAGGGCTCTGATGAGGAGCCACCATGTTGAATTGTGCCTTTCATATTGTCATGGAATGAGGTGATGATACTTAGTAGCTTTGGTGGACATCCGATCTTTTCTAGTAGTCTGAAGAGACCACGTCTGCTGACGAGGTCAAAGGCTTTGGTGAGATCAATGAAAGCAATGTAGAGGGGCATCTGTTGTTCACGGCATTTCTCCTGTATCTGACGAAGGGAGAACAGCATGTCAATAGTCGATCTCTCTGCACGAAAGCCACACTGTGCCTCAGGGTAGACGCGCTCGGCCAGCTTCTGGAGCCTGTTCAGAGCGACTCGAGCAAAGACTTTCCCCACTATGCTGAGCAGGGAGATTCCACGGTAGTTGTTGCAGTCACCGCGGTCACCTTTGTTTTTATAGAGGGTGAAATCGTGTGACATTGATCACAAGTCGTGGGAGTCAGTTGCCAGCATTCGCCAGAGCTGGCGGGCAGCCATAAAGACAGGGCTAAATTGTGGCGAGTCGAAGAGACTTAGTAGTTGGCAGGAAAAAAGACAGAGGCGCAAGGGGAGAGCCAACTGTGCAACAGCCCCAACAAACAAATTTCTCTGCAGCACCTGTGGAAGAGCCTGTCACTCCAGAATTGGCCTTTATAGCCACTCCAGGCGCTGCTTCACAAACCACTGACCACCTCCAGGCGCGTATCCATTGTCTCTCGAGATAAGGAGGCCCAAAAAAAAAAATGAGGCATATGGGATCCTGGGCTTTATAAATGGGAGCATAGAGTACAAAAGCAAGGAGATTATGGTTGATCTTTGTAAAACACTGGTTTGGCCTCAACTGGAGTATTGTGTCCAATTCTGGGCACCACCCTTTAGGAAGGATGTGAAGGCATTGGAGTAGGTGCAGAAAAGATTTACAAGAATGGGTCCAGGGATGAGGGACTTGAGTTACACGGATAGATTGGAGAAGCTGGAGCTGTTCTCCTTAGGGAAGAGAAGATTAGGAAGAGATTTGATAGAGGTGCTCAAAATCATGAGGGGTCTAGACAGAGTAGATAGGGAGAAACTGCTCCCATTGGCGGAAGGGTCGAGAACCAGAAAACACTGATTTAAGGTGATTGTCAAAAGAAGCAACAGCGACATGAGGGAAATTTCTTTGTGCAGCGAGTGGTTAGGCTCTGGAATGCTCTGCCTGAGAGTGTGGTGGAGGCAGGTTCAGCTGAGGCTTTCAAAAGAGAACTGGACAATTATCTGAAGAGAAAAAACTTGCAGGGTTATGGGGAAAGTGCAGGGGAGTGAGACTAGGTGAGCTGCTCTAGCAGAGAGCTGGCACAGACATGATGGGCCAAATGGCCTCCATCTGTGCTGTAACCATTCTATGAAATGATGTTACAGTTTTTGCCTCAATATCTACTTGTGTGAAAGAATTCATATTCGAATAGCCCTTTGGGTGAAAATATTTCTCCCAACATCCTCAGCTGTGATATTGGTCTGGGTAGAATAACCCATCAATTCAGGCTGTCTAGGCTTGCACTTGAAGACCATTTGGGCGGTTGCTATTCATGGAACTGTACCATAGCAGAAAGCAGCATCTTCAGAAAAGGTGAGACTGGGGGAAAAGAGCATAGGGCGGCAGGAATTGGAGTGAAATTGCATCATTTCTCACCAAGTAGGCACTGTTAAAATTAGTAAACAGATAGCTTTAGGACCTATATAAATAGGAATACAAATTAAGGAAATAAAGTATATTAATTCCTGCATCTAAACAAGCAGTTGTAGAGTGTGGGGGGGTGGGGGGGGGGGGCGGGTGGAGGGAAGAGAGGAAGGGGACACATCAGTGGTAATTGAAGGATTTGAAAAGGGAGGACATAATTCATGCCAAGTAAAGATGGAAATAATCAAGAGTGCCAAGCCTGCTATACTCTCAGCACTACATGAACTGCTATGCCTGTGCTGGGACGAGGGAGCAGTACCTCAGGACATGCGTGATGCCAATATCATCACCCTCTATAAAAACAAAGGTGACCGCGGTGACTGCAACAACTACCGTGGAATCTCCCTGTTCAACATAGTGGGGAAGGTCTTTGCTCGAGTCGCTCTAAACAGGCTCCAGAAGCTGGCCGAGCGTGTCTACCCTGAGGCACAGTGTGGCTTTCGTGCAGAGAGATCGACCGTTGACATGCTGTTCTCCCTTCATCAGATACAGGAGAAATGCCGCGAACAACAGATGCCCCTCTACATTGCTTTCATTGATCTCACCAAAGCCTTTGACCTCGTCAGCAGACGTGGTCTCTTCAGACTACTAGAAAAGATTGGATGCCCACCAAAGCTACTAAGTATCATCACCTCATTCCATGACAATATGAAAGGCACAATTCAACATGGTGGCTCCTCATCAGACCCCTTTCCTATCCTGAGTGGCGTGAAACAGGGCTGTGTTCTCGCACCCACACTTTTTGGGATTTTCTTCTCCCTACTGCTTTCACATGCGTTCAAGTCCTCGGAAGAAGGAATTTTCCTCCACACAAGATCAGGGGGCAGGTTGTTCAACCTTGCCTGTCTAAGAGCGAAGTCCAAAGTACGGAAAGTCCTCATCAGGGAACTCCTCGTTGCTGACGATGCTGCTTTAACATCTCACACTGAAGAGTGCCTGCAGAGTCTTATCGACAGGTTTGCAGCTGCCTGCAATGAATTTGGCCTAACCATCAGCCTCAAGAAAACGAACATCGTGGGGCAGGACGTCAGAAATGCTCCATCCATCAATATTGGCAACCACGCTCTGGAAGTGGTTCAAGAGTTCACCTACCTAGGCTCAACTATCGCCAGTAACCTGTCTCTAGATGCAGAAATCAACAAGCGCATGGGAAAGGCTTCCACTGCTATGTCCAGACTGGCCAAGAGAGTGTGGGAAAATGGCGCACTGACACGGAACACAAAAGTCCGAGTGTATCAAGCCTGTGTCCTCAGTACCTTGCTCTATGGCAGCGAGGCCTGGACAACGTATGTCAGCCAAGAGCGACGTCTCAATTCATTCCATCTTCGCTGCCTCCGGAGAATACTTGGCATCAGGTGGCAGGACCCTATCTCCAACACAGAAGTCCTCGAGGCGGCCAACACCCCCAGCTTATACACACTACTGAGCCAGCGGCGCTTGAGATGGCTTGGCCATGTGAGCCGCATGGAAGATGGCAGGATCCCCAAAGACACATTGTACAGCGAGCTCGCCACTGGTATCAGACCCACCGGCCGTCCATGTCTCCGCTTTAAAGACGTCTGCAAACGCGACATGAAATCCTGCGACATTGATCACAAGTCGTGGGAGTCAGTTGCCAGCGTTCGCCAGAGCTGGCGGGCAGCCATAAAGGCGGGGCTAAAGTGTGGCGAGTCGAAGAGACTTAGCAGTTGGCAGGAAAAAAGACAGAGGCGCAAGGGAAGAGCCAACTGTGTAACAGCCCCGACAAACAAATTTTTCTGCAGCACCTGTGGAAGAGCCTGTCACTCTAGAATTGGCCTTTATAGCCACTCCAGGCACTGCTTCACACACCACTGACCACCTCCAGGCGCTTACCCATTGTCTCTCGAGATAAGGAGGCCAAAGAAGAAGAAAGTTTGAGAACAGATATGATGGGGAAGGTGCCAAGCTTCAAATGAGATGTTAAACTAAGTTTCATTCTCTGTTCTGGTGGTTCAGGTGGATGTCAAAGATCCCATGCAGTACTTGAAGAGCAGAGCGTTAACCCGCTGTAATGGTTAACATTCCTCTTTCAACCAACATCACAAAACAACAGATCAAGTGGTTATTTATATTACTGCATGCAAAATGCCTGCCACATTTGCCAACATTACAATCACTGCACTTCAATTTCATTCACTGCTCAGAGATGTGATAAAGTGTTATATAAATCCAAGGCTTTTTTTCTGGAGGTGCTCCCACTCCGCCAGTATAATTTCACTCCAGGATTCAGTACAACTTGGTGACTGCCTCTCTGCTGAAGCGTAGATGCAGGTCCTTTCTGACATATCCAAGTATTTGTAACTGGGTTAGATTACATTCCTGGGAAGTCTGCAGGTTGGTGTCAGGCATCTGAAGTGTAAGCATACCTGCCTTTCCTCCCTCCCTCCCTCCACAGGAACTTCTCTTCCTCCAAATTCAGGGACTAACTAGTGGCAGCACAAATGCTGCTGTGGAACCTGTGCACCAAAGGAGTGCTGCATTGTAGAAAGCAGCAAGCAGCAGAAACAAATCAATGCACAAAGTTCTGTTTGGAAAATCAAAAAGAGCAAGAAAAATGCAAATCTCAACAATCAGGCCCCTAGCTTTAAGTGAAGGAGCTCTGCATCATTTGCTTGGTTCAGTCACTGTTTTATACAAATGCTCAATGAATAAGGAGCTGCACTGCAGAAGACCACATGGAATGCATCATGTTGCCCATTACAGCTTACACAATTTTCAATGGGGCTTATAGCATGGCATCAACAAAAACTACTTCTGTGGAGTTGAACATCAGGCAGAATTTTGTGAGGGCAGCAGGAGCGGGAGTGGAGGTGGGGGGGGGGGGCGAAAAATTAGGATGGAGACGCTTGTCCGGAAACTCAACATCATGACATCGGTTCCAGATTTTGTCAGCAGCAGGAAAGCTCCAAGGTGGCATTGCCGCCCCTACGCGGTGAGACTGTAATTTAAATTGGTGAACAGCTCATTTTAATGCATTTGCATGGAAGTGATCGCAATTCTATGGGGGGTTTTGAATTAGTCAATGGTGTACGGGGATCATGTACCTTCTGATTAAATGGGACAGCACCGAGGCGAGACCTCAGTGACTCCATGGGAATGCAACCATGGGAAGCAGTAAAGGAAGAGAGGGAAAGGAGGCCATTGTCAGCCTGCAGTGTTAGGTACTGTGCACGAGTGAACATTGTATCGTGTGCCAGGGTCAGGTGGGCATATTATTGGGTGACATGGCTGGGTGGCCATAGTAGCGGGTGACAGGGCCGGGTGGCCATTGTGTTGATGCTAAGGTCCCGTGGGCTATAACTCGGGTAACAGGGTCCAATAGGCTATATCTCGGGTGCTGGGCTATCTGCAGGGTGGATACTGAGGAGCACTGGTGCATATTCTACGGGGAGTAGCTAAGGGAAAGGTACCAAGGCAAGTTTGTCTCTGCAAGGACAGCGCTTTGGAGGGCTACTGATCAGCTGGCATGGGTCTCATACACCCCGTGCAGCAGCAGCTCAGATGGAGGGAGGGCCAGAATGCAGCTGCGCCCACCAGCAAAGCTCCAAAGGGACAGCGACAGCAGCCAGCCACGCCAAGAAGGGCCTACCAGCGCCAGAGAGTGTACTGGACTTGCCTCAGCTCCCTCCAAATGTCCGAGCGGCATTGTCAGTGAAGACTGCGGCTCACGAGGGAGGCCATCACCAACCTATGCACCATGATGCAGGATGAGTTGTGACCTGTGGGCTTCAGTGGTCACCCTATGCCAGTGGCCCTGAAGATCACTGTGGCACTCAACTTTTACATGTCTGGATCTTTCCAAGGATCCACTGGAGACATGCGTGAGGTCTTCCAGACAGCAGCCCACCGTTGCATCAAGGAGGTAACCAATGCCCTGGTCAAGAGGACACGCGAGTATGTGCAATACCAACAGACCCTGACAGTCAGGCGGAGAGGGCCATTGGCTTCGGAGCCATTGCCGAATTCCCCTAGCTGCAAGGTGTGATCAATTGCACACACGTGGCCATCAAAGCTCCCATGGAGCAGCCAGCGGCCTTCATCAACAGGAAGGGCTTCCATTCTATCAACGTTCAACTGGTCTGCGACCATCGAAAGCATTTATTGCAGGTGTGTGCCAGTATCCCAGGAAGCAACAATGACGTCTACATACTTCGACAGTCCCAGGTGCCACAGCTTTTCAGGCACCCCCCCCACTCGCCTTCAGGGATGGATTCTCGGAGACAAGGGCTACCCATTGAAGGCATGGTTACTGACGCCTGTGAGGCTCCCTCACACTGCAGCAGAGGGGATGTACAACACTTGCCCTGGCTCCAACCGAGTGACCATCGGGCTGCTGAAGATTAGATTCCGGTGCCTTGATTGACGCGGTGGAGCACTGCAGTATGCCCCAGTGAGGGTCTCACATATCGTGGTGGTCTGTTGTGCTCTGCACAATCTAACACTGCAGAGGGGGGAGGCCTTGCATGAAGAGAACATGATAGATCACCAGTCCTCAACCAATGCGGAAAATGTGGAGGAGGCTAACGAGCAGGCAGCTGGATATTGAACCCCTTGCACAGGCGGCCAGGCACATTGAGTGACGGGCAAGGGAGGCAAGAGACAATCTCATACATACCCACTTCCAGGCACCATGATGACCTCTCAGACTGGGCTCAATAGAGACACCTCGATGGATTCAGTCTGTCGCCTCCTTTGTTTCCTGGCACACTCTGGCACATCTGAGACTCTGAGCAAACGAGGGCTGTGCCTACACTGGCAGCCCAATGAAGGAGCAAGGGTGAAGGCAGCATCTCACAATTAAGGCATGAAAGAATGTGCATTTCACAACAATAAATTTTAAACTCTATTTATGGCAAAAGTGCAGAAAACAATATAAAGGCCAAATGCAAAACACCCGTGAATCCCCAAGTGCGTCGAGATACTCTTCTTTATATGTTTACAAGTGCTCCTAAGAGGTGTAACCCCTGAGATAGCAGCTGGGCTGGAGGCAGGCTGCTGATCAGGCTGCCCCTTGGCCTGGGATGACTTCGACAGACGTCCTTTGGCTGCCTGAGGCCTGGAGGGTCCCGGCTGTCTGAGGGTTTTCTGCACAGGTGCCGTACTCTCCTCAGGCATCATGGCTACTGGAGCTGGGCTCACTGGTGGAGGGGCTGAGGAGCCGCTGTCCACACTGAGTGCCCTGAGGGGAGACCCCAGATGCGGAGGTCAGCCTCTCCTCCTCCCTTTCAAGGTTCACATGAGATCCACATTCAATCTCCCTGCTCACCAGAGAAGAACGAGGAGTTGGAGAAGACTCCAGGTGCCTCCTCATCCTCTCGCCTTGTCACTGCTGTGTTGAGCTTATGGCCAAGGTGATGGTGTGCAGGCCTGCACACATCTGTGGGATCTGGCTCTCCATGAGGGTCTGTGCTGTCGACACCAGAGAGGCTCAGCACAGGCCTGGCCACCCACAGTCCTCCGACTGTCAGTGGCCTCGGCTGTGACAGCCTCTGTCAGCTGTTCGGACTAACAACCATTGGGATGGAACGGGAGTGACCTGGTACCATGTCAGAGGCAAGTCTTCACAAAGGTGAGGGTTGATGCAGACATTGTAGTTAAAGAGGAGGAGTGTGAAATATTAGATAAGACAAGCATAATAAGAGAGGAAGTCCTCGAGGGTCTGACATCCTTGAAAGTGGATAAATTGCCAGGGCCGGATGGATTGCATCCCAAGTTGTTAAAGGAAGCCAGGGAGGAAATAGCAGATGTGCTGAGGATCATCTTCAAATCCTCACTGGATACGGGCGAGGTGCCAGAGGATTGGTGCTCTGCGAACATTATACCATTGTTTAAAAAGGGTGTGAGGGATAGGCCAAATAATTATAGGCCGGTCAGTTTGACCTCGGTGGTGGGTAAATTATTAGAATCAATTCTGAGGGACAGGATAAACTGGCACTTAGAAAGGCATGGACTGATCAGGATGGATTTGTTCAGGGAAGGTCATGTCTTACTAACTTGATTGAGTTTTTTGAGGAAGTAACAAGGAGGATTGATGAGGGTAGTGCAGTGGATGTGGTCTATATGAATGTTAGAAAGGCATTTGACAAGGTCCCACATGGCAGACTGGTCAGTAAAATGAACGGCCATGGGATACAGGGGAATTTGGCAGGTTGGATCGAAAGTTGGCTCAGTGCCAAGAAACAAAGGGCAGTAGTCGACGGATGTTTTTGTGAATGGAAAGCTGTTTCCAGTGGTGTTCCACAGGGCTCAGTGTTGGGTCTCTTGCTGTTTGTGGTAAATATTAATGATTTGGACTTAAATGTGGGAGGCATGATTGGGAAATTTGCTGATGAGACAAAAATTGTCCGTGTAGTTGATAGTGAAGAGGATAGCTGTAGATTCCAGAATTATATTATTGGTTTGGTTGAGTGGGCAGAAAAGTGGCAAATAGAATTCAATCCAAAGAAGTGTGAGGTAATGTATTTGGGGAGGGCAAATAAATCAAGGGAATACACAATAAACGGGAGGATATTGAGAGGGGTAGAAGAAGTGAGAGACCTTGGAGTACATGTCCACAGGCCCCTGAAGGTGGCAGGACAGGTAGATAGAGTGGTGAAGAAGGCATATGGAATGGTTTCCTTTATTGGCCGAGGTATAGAATTCAAAAGCAGGGATGTAATGCTGGAACTGTACAAAACACTGGTTAGGCCACAGTCGGAGTATTGAGTACAGTTCTGGTCAACACATTACAGAAAGGACATAATTACTCTGGAGACAGTGCAGAAGAGATTTACTAGAATGTTACCAGGGCTTGAAAGTTGCAGCTAAGAGGAAAGATTGGATAGGCTAGGGTTGTTTTCCTTAGAACAGAGGAGGCTGAGGGGTGACTTAATTGAGGTGTACAAAATTATGAGGGGCCTAGATAGAGTAGACTGGAAGGACCTGTTTCCCCTAGCCAGAGGTCAATTACCAGGGCGCACAGATTTAAGGTGACTGGTAGAAGGATTAGAGGGGACATGAGGAAAAACTTTTTCACCCAGAGGGTGGTGGGTGTCTGGAATTCACTGCCAGGAATGGTGGTGGAGGCAGAAACCCTCAACTCATTTAAAAGGTCATGCACCTGCAGTGCTGTAACCTGCCAGGCTGTGGACCAGGTGCTGGAAGGTGGGATTAGATTGGGCGGCTAGTTTGTTCGGCCGGCACAGACACGATGGGTTGAATGGCCTCCTTCTGTGCCATAATTTTTCTGTGGTTCTAAGACACCATGGTGGCCCCATGATTTACTGATGCCTCCCTGGAAATTCTCCTCCAGGCTGCAAGGGAAAGGCGGGAGCTCCTCTTTTCAAGGGATGGCAGGAAGATATCCTCCCACCTGACCAAGCAAGCCTGGATGGACATCGCAGAAGAGGCCAGCAGCCACGGGGTCACCCCCCGGAATTAAGTTCAATGTTGAAAGAGAGTCAGTGACCTCCCTGGTTCTGCCTAGGTGAGTCCTCCAAACGTTTCACCAATTTGGGGATTGCATGTGGCTATGCGGGAGGGAGCACAACATGGGGAGGGAGTCAGCACAAAGGTGATGGCAAGTGGTCAGTCATCACCACATCCTGGCGGATGTTTGGATGTATCTTGGCGACAGGCCATCTTCTTTCACAGCTCAGCCCAATGACATCCCCTGAGAGCAGGTTGTTAGTCCTTGTGCTGGGGGGGGGGGGTGCCACAGTGGGGGGGTCCAGGTGTTCCAACAACGCTTTAGAGGTGTCCAGCAGCACTCCAGCTTCACTGCCACACTGAAAGGCTGCAATACAAGCAGGGCTGGCAGCGCTTTTAATATGGTGCTAGCACCTGCGTTGGATCACCGATCGCCGACTCAGAGCCCATCCCCATCGTGTAATTGGACGGGCCCCATGCCTCCATTATGGTAAGTGGCCGCCCACCGTGTGATTGCGATCATCCGGCTGCGCGCATCACATGTGGCGATGGCATCTGCTTTCGGGTCCACCACCGAGACCCGCAACAGGGTCACAAAATTCAGCCCATTGAGTGCATTCGGACCTACAAGCCACATTCCACACACCTCGCTCCTTGATGCCATACTCGGTCAAATGCTGCCTTGATGTCAAGGGCAGTCATTCTCACCTCACCTCTGGAATTCAACTCTTTTGTTCACGTTTCGACCAAGGCTGTAATGAGGTCTGAAGTCAAGTAAGACAAAGTAGAGGTGTGCAAAGGAAACCAGACGCGAGCCCGAATTCCGGACCCGGAAGTCTGACCCTACCCAACCCGAACTTGACACATGTCGTCGGGACCCGTCGGGGTCGGGTCGGGTGGCAAGCCTTTACATCAGTACATGGGTAAAGGCCTGCTACCCGACCTGATCCCGACGGGATCCGACGGCATGTGTCGGGTTCGGGTTGGGTCGGGTTTCCGGGTCCAGCATTCGGACTTGGGTCAGGTTTCCTTTGCACACCTCTAAGACAAAGACCAAAGTAAGAAATTGGATAAAAGCTGATTTTAAGGGGATGAGGCTGGAACTAGGGAAAGTAAACTGGAAAAGTTTATTGACTAACAAAGAAATAAAACAGCAGTGGGAAATATTTAAAACGGTGATCAATGGAGGTCAGCAGAAATATATCCCACTAAAAAGCAAGAACAAACTAGTCAGGAATAACACACCAAGAATGAATAACGAAATAAAGGCAAAATTGAAACTAAAGAAAAAGGCATGCACTAAACACAGACAACAAAGGAGGATGACAAAGGGGAATGTGGAAATAAGTCAGAAACACATTTAGAAAGGCATAGAGAAATGACCAAATTAAATTATCAAGGAATATAAAAAAAAATAGTAAGGTAGCACACTTTGGTAGGATGAGTAAGGAGCCACATACTCCTTGGAAAATAATTGTCTACATGGGGTGGAGGAATAGAGGGATCAGGGGATACAGAATCACAAATCTCAAAGTATCAGCACAGGTTATATGGCCATAAGAAAGCAATCAAAGCATTGGGGATCATTTCTAGAGGGATAGAATTGAAAAGCAGAGCAGTTATGTTACACTTGTATAAAACCTTGGTTAAACCACACTTGAGTACCATGAACAGTTCTGGTCTCCATATTATTAAAAAGACATAGAGACACTGGAGAAGGAGCAAGAAAGATTTACTAGGATGATACCAGAACTGAGAAGTTAAACCTATCGGGAAAGATTGAACAGGCTGTGGCTCTTTTCTCTAGAAAAGCGAAGACAAAGAGGTGGCCTGATAGAGGCCTTTAAGATTATGAAAGGGTTTGCTAGGGTAGAGATAGGGAAGATGCTTCCACTTGTAGGTGAGACCAGAACTGGGGGCCATAAAATATAATATAGTCACGAATAATTCCAATAGAGAATTGAGCAGAAACTCCTTTACTCAGAGAGTGGCGAGAATGTGCAACTCACTACCAGAGGGAGTAGTTGAGGCAAATAGCATAGATGCATTTAGGGTGAGGCTAGATAAACAAGTGAGAGAGAAAGGAATAGAAGGATATGTTGACAGGGTTACATGAAGAAGGGTGGGAGGAGGCTTGTATGGAGCATAAACACTAGAATGGACTATTTGGGCCAACTGGCCTGTTTCTGTGCTGCAAATACTCTAAATATGACATACCTATGGATGGGTTGCAATATTCTGAGGTGGAGGGATTGAAGGAACCAAAAGAATCTGTTGAGCAGAGATTCTGTGATGGATCAGTAGAAGAGGATTGTCCAGATTCTTCCATTTTAGATTCATCCCGTATCGGTGGCTGTAACAGAGGTAAAAAAGGACAGATATAATGCTATATCCAAGGTTGTCATCCACAGTTTATGAGCATGGAAGAGAGAGGGAGAGGGACTGTCACTGTCATGTACTATTTTCCATTTGCCTGCTGTGTCAAGAACATATTTAAAGATGAACAAACTTGCACTTACATAATGCCTTTCATGTCCTCATGGCTCCCCAAATAGCCTCACAAAGTATTTTTGAAGTGTAATACTGTTGTTTTGTAAGCAGTTAGTTTGTGCACAGTAAGATACCTCAAATAACAATGCGATAAATGATCAATTAATCTGCTTTTTTGTGGTACTGCTTGAGGGATTAATATTGGCCATGACACTCGGAGAATACCCCTGTTCTACTTTGAATAGCGCCAGGGATCTCTATGTTCACCTGTACCGGCAGATAGGGCCTCGATTTAATGTCTCATTTGAAAAACAGTATCTCTGACAATGCAGCACTCCCTCAGCCTCACTCCTCAGATACCGAAGCAGTCTGTGTCCAGATAAAGCAAGATAACATTCAGGTTTGGGCTGATAAGTGGCAGGTAACATTTGCGCCACACTAGTGCCAGGCAATGACCATTGCTGAATCCCCCACTATCAACATCCTAGGGGGTTACCATTGACCAGAAACTGAACTGGATGAGCCACATAAATACTGTGGCTACAAGAGCAGGTCAGAAGCTGGGAATTCTGCAGCGAGTAACTCACCTCCTGACTCCCCAAAGCCTGTCCACCCTATACAAGGCACAAGTCAGGAGTGTGATGGAATACTCTCCACTTGCCTGGATGAGTGCAGGTTCAACAACACTCAAGAAATGCGACACCATCCAGGACACAGAAACATAGAAAAATAGTAGGCCATTCGGCCCTTCGAGCCTGCTCTGCCATTCAATACGATCATGGCTGATCATCCAAACTCAGTACCCTGTTCCCATTTTCTCCCCATATCCCTTGATCCCTTTAGCCCGAAGAACTATATCTAACTCTTTCTTTAATATATTTAATGCCTGCTTGATTGCCCCATCCACCATCTTAAACACTGACTCCCTCCACCACTGGAGCACAGTGGCAGCAGTGTGTACCATCTACACGATGCACTGCAGCAATTAGTCAAGGCTTCTCAGACAGCACCTTCCAAACCCACGACCTCTTGCATCTAAAAGGACAAGGGCAGCAGATGCATGGGAACAGCACCACCTGCAAGTTCCCCTCCAAGCCACACACCGTCCTGACTTGGGAATATATCGCCTTTCCTTCACTGTCGCTGGGTCAAAATCCTGGAACCCCCTTCCTAACAGCACTGTTGGTGTAGTTACACCCCAAGGACTGCAGTGGTTCAAGAAGGCAGCTCACCACCACCTTCAAAGACAATTAGGGATGGGCAATAAATGCTGGCCTAGCCAGTGACGCCCACACCCCATGAATGAATAAAAAAATTTGCTCAAGGTTTGGAAATGGAATAAACCCACAACCTTCTGAGGGGTGACTGATCAATGCTTAACCTTAAATTAACCTTTTATTAAAACTATCACCATCACAACACATCTTACTGCAGAGACACCAAACTTCCCTTGTCTGTAAAACAGAATACATTGACTGCTGTAAGCAATAAACCCTTGAAAAGGAAAGGACAAGATGAATGTCACTGACATATTAACATCTAGAGGAAAGATTTCCTCTCTGTGTTATGTTCTTTATGATTAGGTTTACATTTTCACTACATCGAGCCCATAGAAGAAATCTTTCCCTGAAATTGGTAGGTAATGGAAAAGAATCTAGCTTTATTCTTTCTCTCATTATTGAGAATTTTTTATTTTGCACTGCCCCTCTCCCTGATAACACACTATTTCCTACACAAGACAACAGACAGGCAACCTGAACCCAGACCTCCTCCAGAGGAAGGGATACAAAGGTGGCCAAGGGTGGACATATTGCTGATTTATCCTCCTTTCTCTTTGAGGAGGTATTCACTCTCCGTCCAGCACTTTCAAAATCAAAACTTGACATGTAGGACAATCGTGAGCAACAAGACAAAAGGTTATTATGCTCTTCAAGCCTGGCCTTTCCAACAGATCAGGCAAAATCTGTACCAGTATAGGCTCTTACCAACAGATTTTGAGCTGGATTTTATTCTGGCGACGGGATTCCTGGCAGCGGGCCGGTGGTGAGACCCTGCCTCGGCCCTTTGTCGGACCCCCATTGCTATTCCATTTTGAGGGAAGAGCTCCCAACTCCAGAGCTGCCAGCCAATCGGAAGGCTGGCAGCCCTGCAGTACCGGCAGCCCTAATGAGAGCGATGGCCAATGTTGGTACTGCAGGAGGCCCTACAATGCGGAAGAAGAACAACCCAGGACAGGCAAGTGGGGTCGGGATCGCCGTGGACAGTCAGGCTGGTGAGGGTTGGTGGGTGGGTCTTCCCGGGGGTGGCTGCCATCACCATTTTGATTTATAATCAAATTCACCCTAAACTCATTCAAGGTAATGAAATTCAAACTAACCCTGTTAAGTGCCCAATGTTCAGTAAGTAATCAATAAACTGCACACAAAACTTTTTTCCTCTACCAATGAACATCCATCTGTTGCAGACACAAGCTTCATGTTAACTGTGCCTTTGAATATAATCAATATGCCCCTTCATTAGTCACTAAGCACCACAGGTGAAAGTAATTTATAAAGCTGATCGTATTAGCAGAGGTATCCTCTTCCATTGTTCATGAATAGTGTAGCAGTAAATCCTTGGGGAATTGCAGTCGTCACTCCTCCAGACAGATCTTTATCCATTAGTCTTCAACTTCTACTTTCATTACCATACTAATTTGCAGCCCAATTAACCAATCTCATTAATTCTATGTCATTCATTTTCATCATCAAGTTTCTCTCAGTTAGGCACAGGCCATGTATCACGTTATCTGGTCTCATGCAGGACTCCAGCAGCTGTGCTGCAACTGGACTCATGGGCTCTAAGTTCAGACGGAGAAGGAGTTAAAAAAGAAATGGCTGTGGTTCCTGTCTCTGATCACTATCAAGTGACTCCAGTTGGAAGTGCACATGTGGATGTCAGGTGAGGGTAGGATTGGGCTTGGCTATAATTTAAATGGCCCATATGGTCCTTAAATAAAACATAAATTGGATGCCAAAAATACTCAACAATATTTCAGGTGATGATGTTGGCAAGCCGGTCTATAACCCACAAAAGCTATTTTTCAGTCCTCACGTACTGCCCCGTTTTATGGACCTCAATTACATTAACCAGAGCAGTAACCATTTCCTGTATCTCACATGGACCAAAGGACCACCACGGAGGACTATGCACAGACCATAGATCTCATATCACAGGCTTACCCTACATTGGGATTTTACTGTCACTGAAAAGAAAGATCAGACCATGTTTGCCCTTTTTTCACATGATTCTAAAGTTAAAGTTGGCATCAGGGGTCGGCAACATGTCCGTATACGGACACCAATGTCCGTGGTAAAAACTTTGAGATCCGTGACTGGTAATTTCAGGAATGAGAAATTTCCCATTGACTTCTTTTTCCAGACAAGCTCGACTTTAAAAGAATTCACAGCTCTCAGTTTCACAGCTGACAGGAGCAGGAACAGTGGCATCCGAACTCAGGACAAGTTCGGGCTTTTTCGGCGGGTTCTTATTGTCTTTTAAAAAAGCTCGCCGAAAACCCCGAACTTGTCCTGAGTTTGGAAGCCGCTATTTCTGCTCCTGTCAGCTGTGAATTTTTGTAAAAAACTGACCAATCACAAAGCTGCTCTGGGGAAAGTTCCCGTTCTCTGCAACTCAGAGAGAGACTGAGAGAGGGGGGAGCGGGGGGGGGGGGGGGGGGGAAGAGATGGAGCGGGGGGAGAGAGACAGAGAGAGGGGGGAGAGGGGGGAGCGGGGGGGGGGGGAGAGACAGAGAGAGGGGGGGGGAAGAGAGACAGAGAGAGGAGGGGGGGGAGAGACAGAGAGAGAGAGGAGGGAGAGAGTGGAGGGGGGAGAGAGAGAGAGGAGAGGGGGGAGAGAGAGAGAGGAGGGGTGGAGAGAGAGAGGTGGGGGAGAGAGAGAGAGAGGAGGGGGGGGAGAGAGAGAGAGGGGGGGGAGAGAGAGAGAGGAGGGGGGGGAGAGAGAGAGAGGAGGGGGGGGAGAGAGAGAGAGGAGGGGGGGGAGAGACAGAGAGAGGAGGGGGGGGAGAGACAGAGAGAGGAAGGGGGGAGAGACAGAGAGAGGAAGGGGGGGAGAGACAGAGAGAGGAAGGGGGGGAGACAGAGAGAGGAAGGGGGGGGAGAGACAGAGAGAGAGAGGAGGGGGGGAGAGAGAGAGAGAGAGAGGAGGGGGGGGGAGAGAGAGAGAGGAGGGGGGGAGAGAGAGAGAGAGGAGGGGGGGAGAGAGAGAGAGGAGGGGGGGATAGAGAGAGGGAGGACAGATCGAGAGAGGAGGGGGAGAGAGAGAGGGGGAGAGGGGGAGAGGGGGAGAGGGGGGGAGAGAGACAGAGGAGGGGGGAGAGACAGAGGGAGGAAGGGGGGGGGGGAGAGACAGAGAGAGAGAGAGGAGGGGGGGAGAGACAGAGTGAGAGAGGGGGGGAGAGACAGAGAGAGAGAGAGGAGGGGGGGAGAGACAGAGAGAGGAGGGGGGAGAGACAGGGAGAGAGAGGAGGGGGGGAGAGAGAGAGAGAGAGGAGGGGGGGAGAGAGAGAGAGAGAGGAGGGTGGGAGAGAGAGAGAGAGAGGGGGGGAGAGAGAGAGGGAGGACAGATCGAGAGAGGAGGGGGAGAGAGAGAGGGGGTGAGAGAGAGGGGAGGGGGGAGAGAGAGAGAGAGAGAGGGGGGAGAGAGACAGAGGAGGGGGGGGAGACAGAGAGAGAGAGAGGAGGGAGAGAGTGGAGGGGGAGAGAGAGGAGAGGGGGGGAGAGAGAGAGCGAGGACAGATAGAGAGAGGAGGGGGAGAGAGAGACGGAGAGAGAGAGGGGGTGAGAGAGGGGAGGGGGGAGAGAGAGAGAGAGGAGGGGGGGAGAGAGAGAGAGGAGGGGGGGAGAGAGAGAGAGTAGAGGGGGGAGAGAGAGGACAGGGGGGGAGAGAGAGGAGGGGGAGAGAGAGAGAGGAGGGGAGAGAGAGAGAGGAGGGGAGAGAGAGAGAGGAGGGGAGAGAGAGAGGAGGGGAAAGGGGAGAGAGAGAGAGGAGAGGGGGGAGAGAGAGGGAGGACAGAGAGAGAGAGGGGGGAGAGAGAGAGGAGGGGGGAGAGAGAGAGGAGGGGGAGAGAGAGAGGAGGAGGGGGAGAGAGAGAGAGGAGGAGGGGGAGAGAGGGAGGGAGGAGGGGGGAGAGAGAGAGAGAGGAGGGGGGGAGAGACAGAGGAGGGGGGGAGAGACAGAGAGAGGAGCGGGGGAGAGACAGAGAGAGAGAGGAGGGGAGAGAGACAGAGAGAGAGAGGAGGGGGGAGAGACAGAGAGAGAGGAGGGGGGGAGAGAGAGAGAGGGGAGGGGGGGAGAGAGAGAGAGGGGAGGGGGGGGAGAGAGAGAGAGAGGGGGGGAGAGAGAGAGGGAGGACAGATCGAGAGAGGAGGGGGAGAGAGAGAGGGGGAGAGAGAGAAGGGGTGAGAGAGAGGGGGTGAGAGAGAGGGGAGGGGGGAGAGAGAGAGAGGGGGGGGAGAGAGACAGAGAGAGGAGGGGGGGGAGAGAGGAGAGGGCGGAGGAGGGACAGAGGGGCGGGAGAGAGTGAGAGGAGAGGGGGGGACAGAGAGAGGGGAGAGGGGAGAAGGGAAGAGAGAGGAGAGGGGCGGGAGAGAGAGATGGGAAAGGGGGAAGAGGGAGAGGGGCGGGACAGAGAGAGGGGGGAGGGGGGGAAAAGGGAGAGAGAGGGGTGGGACAGAGAGAGGGGCGGGACAGAGAGAGAGAAGGAGGGAGAGAGAAGGGGAGTGAGAGAGAGAAGGGGGGTGAGAGAGAGAAGGGGGGAGAGAGAGAGAAGGGGGGAGAGAGAGAGAAGGGGGGTGAGAGAGATAAGGGGGGAGAGAGAGAGAAGGGGGGAGAGGGAGAGAAGGGGGGAGAGGGAGACAAGGGGGGAGAGAGAGAGAAGGGGGGAGAGAGAAGGGGGGAGAGAGAAGGGGGAGAGAGAGAGAAGGGCAGTGAGAGAGATAAGGGAGGAGAGAGAGAAGGGGGAGAGAGGGGGAGGGGGACGGGGGACGAGGGGGGGGAGAGAGAGGGGGGGCGAGGGGGTGCAGGGGGCGAGGGTGTGTGAGAGAGAGGGGGGTGGGGGGGGTGAAAGAAGGGGTGGGGGGGCGAGAGAGGGGAGAGCGAGGGGGGGGCGAGAGAACGGGGGGAGAGAGAGAGAGAGAGAGGGGGAGAGAGAAGGGAGGGGAGAAGGGGAAGCGAGAGAGAAGGGGAGAGAGAGAAGGAGGGAGAGAGAGAAGGGGGGAGAGAGAGAAGGGGGAGAGAGAGAGAGAAGTGGGAGAGAGAGAGAGAAGTGGGAGAGAGAGAGAGAAGTGAGAGAGAGAAGTGAGAGAGAGAGAGAGAAGTGGGAGAGAGAGAGAGAGAGAGAGAAGTGGGAGAGAGAGAGAGAGAGAAGTGGGAGAGAGAGAGAGAGAAGTGGGAGAGAGAGAGAAGGGGGAGAGAGAAAGAACGGGGAACGAGAGGGGAGAGAGAGGGGGGATAGAGAGAGGTGAGACAAATCTTTTGGAATTCTATGATGACATGAGCAAGGTGGACAATGGGGACCCAGTGGATGTGGTGTACCTAGATTTCCAAAAGGCCTTCGACAAGGTGCCGCACAAGAGGCTGCTGCATAAGATAAGGATGCATGGTGTTAGGGGTAAAGTATTAGCATGGATAGAGGATTGGTTGACTAACAGGAAGCAGAGAGTGGGGATAAATGAGTGCTATTCTGGTTGGCAATCAATCACTAGTGGTGTGCCTCAGGGATCGGTGTTGGGACCGCAATTATTTACAATTTATATAGATGATTTGGAGTTGGGGACCACGTGTAGGGTGTCAAAGTTTGCAGATGACACTAAGATGAGTGGCAGAGCAAAGTGTGTAGATGACTGTGAAACTTTGCAGAGGAACATAGATACATTGAGTGAGTGGGCAAAGGTCTGGCAGATGGAATACAATGTTAATAAATGTGAAGTCATTCATTTCGGTAGGAGTAACAGTAAAAAGGATTATTACTTGAATGGTAAAAAGTTGCAGCATGCTGCTATGCAGAGGGACCTAGGTGTCCTTGTGCATGAATCGCAGAAGGTTGGTCTGCAGGTACAGCAAGTAATTAGGAAGGCAAATGGAATTTTGTCCTTCATTGCTAAAGGGATTGAGTTTAAAAGCAGAGAGGTTATGTTGCAGCTGTATAAGGTACTGGTGAGGCCGCACCTGGAGTACTGTGTGCAGTTTTGGTCTCCTTACTTGAGAAAGGATATACTGGCACTGGAGAGGGTGCAGAGGAGGTTCACTAGGTTGATTCCGGAGTTGAGGGGGTTGGCTTATGAGGAGAGACTGAGTAGATTGGGATTATATTCATTGGAGTTCAGAAGAATGAGGGGGGATCTTATAGAAACATATAAAATCATGAAGGGAATAGATAAGATACAAGTAGAGAGGATGTTTCCACTGGCAGGTGAAGCTAGGACAAGAGGGCATAGCCTCAAGATTAGAGGGAGCAGATTTAGGACTGAATTAAGAAGGAACTTCTTCACCCAGAGGGTTGTTAATCTATGGAATTCCTTGCCCAGCGAAGTAGTTGACGCTTCTTCAGTAAACGTTTTTAAAGCTAAGGTAGATATCTTTTTGAACAATAAAGGAATTAAGGGATACGGTGAGAATGCGGGTAAGTGGATCTGAGTCCACGAAAAGATCAGCCATGATCTTATTGAATGGCGGAGCAGGCTCAAGGGGCCGGACGGCCTACTCCTGCTCCTAGTTCTTATGATCTTATGAGAGAGAGTGGGGAGAAAGAGATGAGGAGAAAGAGATGAGGAGAAAGAGCTGAAGAGAAGAAGACTTAGAGGGAGGGGAGGAGAGGAGGGGGAGAGAGAGAGACGGGTGAGAGATGGACACAGAGAGGGAGAAAGAGAGTGAGAGGGGAGAGAAAGAGATCAAGATCACTCCTGACAGATGGATGTCTATCCGCATTCTCTGTATCGCTACATCAAGTGTGTGGGCAGATGTTGACTACTAGTGCAAGCAAAAACAATGCCAGGTATCTCACTAAATAGTGAGAAATGTGTTTTAAATAGGACTGTGTTTTGATGGTATTAGGTTGGCTATGTACTTTCTATACAAATTAATTGACCCCAGGCCCATGGCTGAGTCAATTATTTTGTCCGTGGTGCAACATGTTGGTGCCCATTCCTGGTTGGCATCAATCAGAATTCCAGTACAAATCTGCGATTAGAACAGATGCTTCTTCAATAAATATCACAGAGATGATCTCGAGCCAAAATGCAACACTTGGGATGCTCACAGCTCTAATTAACCTTTCAGTTCATTGTTTAAGCTGGCAGGCAAAGCACACTAAATCCGAGGAGAACACAACAACAACAACAACAACTTGTATTTACATAGTGCCTTTTAATGTAGTAACATGTCCCAACGTGCTTCACAGGACTGTTATCAAACAAAATTTGACTTTGAGTCCTGTAAGGAAATATTAGGTCAGATGACCAAAAGCTTGGTCAAAGAGGTAGGTTTTAAGGAGTGTCTTAAAGGAGGAAAGAGGTGGAGAGGTTTAGAAGGGAATTTCAGAGCTTTGGGTCTATGCAGCTGGAAGGCATGGCTGTCAATGGTGGAGTGATTAAAATCGGGAATGCTCAAGAAGCCAGAACAGCGCAGAGATCTTGGAGAGCTGTAGGGCTGGAGGAGATTACAGAGATAGGGAGAGGCCAGGGAAGGATTTGAAGACAGGGATCAGAATCTTAAAACTGAGGACCAAGAGCCAGTGTAGATCAACGAACACAGGGGCAGTGTGTGAACAGGAGCTGGTGCGGTTGTGATCGGTCTGGTTCAGCCTCAGACAGTTGCCAGAGAGAGGAATTGAGTTAATAGCTAGGGAATGGAGTTTGTGTCGGGAACTAAAGACAATGGCCGGGATTTTATCCTGGCGACAGGGGTCTTGACATCCAGAAAAACCAATGCCGAGAATCCTACATTGCCTCCTCTGTGGGAGGCCTGCTGAATCTAGTGCCAATTAGGCAGTTGACAGGATTAAGGACCCTGGCAAAGGTAGTCCCGCCCTTGGAGAGCTGCCGGCCAAGCAGAGGCTGGCAGCTCTTTCACTGAGCAGTGCCACCGCGGAAGGAGTGGCTGCTGCCAGTGGACCATCCTTCCAAGGCCAAGGAGCGGCTCTGAACCCAGGCCACAGGTAGGTCAGGGCGAGAGGGGGTCACGTGGGAGGCGGATGTAGGGGAGCCGGTAGCTAGGGATGGGGGGGTGGTGGTGGGAGTGACTCTCAGTGGGCTCCTGCCTTCCCGATGCCAGGTCCCTCATTCAGGCACTATTAATGAGGGACACCCCTGGAGCCAGAAAGCAGCCCATAAGGTTTTTCCTGCCGTGCTTCCCGTGCGGCGGCGGTGGGATGAGGCCCTTAATTGGGCATTAATTGCCCAGTTAAGGGCCTCAATTGGCGGCGGGGCAGGAAGGCTGTTGGGCCTTCCTGTCCCAGACTTAATTTTAGCGGAGGTGGGAAGGTGGCAGTGGGAGCCAATAGCCATGGAGGTCAATGCGAGGAGTTTAGTCCCAAGGACCTGGATGTAGTGCCACAAGAAGTTCAATGGCCTCACACGAGTGGTCAAGCTCAGTGAATGCATCTTCAAATGTCATATCCTACCAACTGCACCATAAACCTCACAGATTGTTCAATTCACCACGGCCCCAACATTCACCTACCAACAATCTCCATCATTCAGGACTCATATCTAACATTCATATGCTTTACCTCACCCTCGCATGTTCAGCACTGCTGCAAACCTCACACTCACATCTCACAGCTTGCACACACTGCCAGCTATTCAACCATGACAGTCACATCGCCCACACATATTGCACTAGACAAGGTGACACACAATTGGAGACAGCAGGAACTAACTGGAGCAGAGGGAGAGGCGTACCTGCATGTTCTAACTGCCACAGAGGAGATGGTGCTGACTATTATTGGAGTGGCCATAGCTGAGGCCGTGGCCAGCTGTGGGGCTGAAACCATCTAAGGTGATGGTATCCTCATAGCGAATCCTCCTTCGCACATCCCACCTCCCCATTATCCCACACTCTCTTCTGATTTACAAACTGCAGATGATGTAAACATGCACCTCTTACTTCTCCCCCACCCTCCGCACCCCCCCAACTCCACAACCTTACCCTTGTGCCTTTCTCCTTTCAGATTCCCAAGAACTGCAACCTGGCCAGGCAGTGGTGGAAGAGCAATAAGACAATGATGATGAAGATCATAATACAATTGAATTCGATGTTAAGTTTGAAAGGGATATGCTCCATGTTTGAATCCCTCCAATCAGGTTTCTGTCCCTGCCATAGTAACCAAACAGCTCTTATTCAAGTCACAAATTACATCCGATGTGCTTGTGACAAAGGTAAACTATCCCTCCTTGTCCTTTGAGATGATTGTTCACATCCTCCTCCTCCAATGCCTCTGCTCCATTATCCAGCTGGGTGGGACTGCTCTCACCTGGTTCCATTCTCAGCAACGGGCCAAAATTGTGAGCACCACTTAAAGCTAGCCTGCATGTCTTCAAGGAAAGGTGCATTGTGGCTGGAGCAGGTGCTGGCAGTCGTGCCGGAAGTGACTTCAAAAGGGACATACTCCAATCACAAACAAGAATCTTAAACTTAAACAAAGCCAATTACATAGGTATGAGGAGAGAGCTGGCTGAGGTTGATTGGATATGTAGACAAAAAGATATGGCAGCAAATAAACAGTGGGAAACATTTAAAGAAACAATTCAAAATGCTCAACAAAAATATATTCCATTAATAAAAACTCAGCAAGAAAGATCTCTCTGTGGTTCACTCAGGAAGTTAAGGATAGTATTAGATTAAAAGAAGAGGCTTATAATGTTGCAAAGAATAGTAACAAATCCGAGGATTCGGAGTGTTTTCGAAACCAGCAAGGGGCCACCAAAAAGTTGATAACAATGGAAAAAAATTAGAATACAAGAGTAAACTAGCCAGGAATATTAAAACAGATTGTAAGAGCTGTAACAAGTATATAAAGAGGGTAGCTAAAGTAAACATTGGTCCCTTAGAAGCAGAGACAGAGGAAATTATTATGGGGAATGAGGAAATAACAGACATTGAACACATATTTTGTGGCTGCCTTCTCAGTAGAAGACACAAGTCGCATACCAGAAATAGAGAGTACCCAGGGGCTAAAAAGAGCGAGGAAAAGATAAATTACTGGAAAAACTTAAGGGACTGAAATCTGACAAATCCCTAGGGCCTACACCCTAGAGTTCTAAAAGCGATTTTGCCTTTTATCTATGTTATTAGCACTAACTTTCCCTATATCTACCAAAAATATTTTTACATTGTAAACAATTACAACTTTTGTCACGTGCCTGCTCTTGGCCCAGATACATACTCTGAACTGGCTGAAGTCCGAATACGTTGCATCATATGTTTTATGGTGGGCTTCAACCAATAAGGCAATCAGTTTTTCTTGCTCATCTGACAACTTTGGTTTCTTAGCCTCCTTTATTGCTGCTTCTTCTTTCCGTTTTAAAATTATCTCCTTTTTCCTCTGAACCTCTTCATCTGTTAAAATGACTGGGCAGACAAAAAGGGAACATTTAAGTGAAGAGCATGTAACCATCCTAAACCTTTTTAGTGTTATAGCCATTTATTGATATATGGTACAGACAGCTACAGAGCCAGTATTTCAGATACAAAACCATAACCTCCTTTACAAACTTTACAACACACCCAGTACAACAAGGACAGGCTGATATGAAGGGGAAGATGGAAACAAATCACCATCTGTTCTAGGTGCCACAAAAATTGTGACTGAACCACAATACCCCCAGAAAAGCTAAGGCAAACGCTGCACCCATTGCCAACAAAGCACCCTGATCTGGGAACATGAATAGTATGTACAACTAAACCAACACTCATTTCATTAACCTGAGTTCTTCCAAAAGCCATGCAAGCAAAATTTACAGCAATTGTGTCATTTAAACCAATGCAAAACTCTTCTAACTGCACCACCCCACCACCATTACTCCCACTGTAAAATCACTATCTCAAATATTCAGACATTTCAGGTCTCTTCCAAAATGAGCATTTTTTTTGTGGTTATCCCCTCCATTCTTGCACTTAGGATTCTGGCTTGAGATAGACATTTATACAATATGACAACATTACATTATCGCATCGAACTATAGGCTGTAAATTCAGCCTCAAGTGTTATTTTAAGTAACAAATAAGTGAATGGCAGAAATGCTTACCCATAGCATTTTTTAATAGCAGATGGATTTTTTTTCCATTTACACTTTATATACTTTAAATAAAATTATATATCATTGCTGTGTAACGACAACATGCTTGAATGATCAAACTATTTCAACCTCTGCTGTCCCCCAAACCTGTGTAAACCACAAACCACATTCACTTGATTGATGGGAATTCTGATATAGCTACTTGTTGCAGTGTGAGAAAATTGTATCTGGTGCAAGAACAGCTTAAAAATCATAAATAATTAACCAGATAAAAAAGATATTTTCCACTCATACAACCTTTGCAAAGTATTCTTTAAGCAGCTTAGACCTTGAACTGGTGAACCTAGTGTGGTAGGTCAGAGGACAAAGAGAGGAGTGTTAAACTATAACATATAACACATTATTCTATGACTGAAATTCAGCTCTATGTAACTTTGTTCCTTTAAAGCTACAAAGTCTAATTGCTAAAAATAGATATTTACTGAAGTTAATTAGCGGTTATTAAAGGTTTCTCTGCAACTTGCAGGAGACCGGAGACAGAGTGAGGGGGAGAGAGAGAGAGTGAGGGTGTGAGAGTGAGAGAGGGAGAGAGAGAGAGAGAGAGAGAGAGAACGGTGGGAGTGGAGGTTTAAAAAGCACGCCAAAAGCCCAGAGACCAGAGACAGAGCGAGAGAGAGAGGAGCACGGCGGTATGGGAAAGAGAGAGAGAGGAGCGTGGCAGGAGCAGAGAGAGAGAGCGAGAGAGAGAGAGAGAGAGAGGAGCACGGCAGGAGGGGAGAAAGAGAGAGAGAGGAGCACGGTGGGAGTGGAGAAAAAGAGATGAGCACAGCAGGAGCGGAGAAAGAGAGAGAGAGGAGCATGGCAGGAGTGGAGAAAAAGAGAAGAGCACGGCAGGAGTGGAGAAAGAGAGAGAGAGGAGCACGGCGGGAGCGGAGAAAAAGAGAGAGATGAGCACGGCAGGAGCGGAGAAAGAGAGAGAGAGGAGCACAGCGGGAGCGGAGAAAAAGAGAGGAGCACGGCAGGAGTGGAGAAAGAGAGAGAGAGGAGCACGGCAGGAGCGAAGAAAAAGAGAAGAGCACGGCAGGAGCGGAGAAAGAGAGAGAGAGGAGCACGGCGGGAGCGGAGAAAAAGAGAGGAGCACGGCAGGAGCGGAGAAAGAGAGAGAGAGGAGCACGGCAGGAGCGGAGAAAAAGAGAGAGCGGAGCACGGCAGGAGCGGAGAAAAAGAGAAGAGCACGGCAGGAGGGGAGAAAGAGAGAGAGAGGAGCACGACAGGAGCGGAGAAAGAGAGAGAGAGGAGCACGGCAGGAGCGGAGAAAAAGAGAGAGAGGAGCACGGCAGGAGCGGAGAAAAAGAGAGAGAGGAGCACGGCAGGAGCGGAGAAAGAGAGAGAGAGGAGCATGGCAGGAGTGGAGAAAAAGAGAAGAGCACGGCAGGAGCAGAGAAAGAGAGAGAGAGGAGCACAGCGGGAGCGGAGAAAGAGAGAGGAGCACGGCAGGAGCGGAGAAAAACAGAAGAGCATGGCAGGAGGGGAGAAAGAGAGAGAGAGGAGCACGGCGGGAGCGGAGAAAAAGAGAGGAGCATGGTAGGAGCGGAGAAAGAGAGAGGAGCACGGCAGGAGCGGAGAAAGAGAGAGAGAGGAGCACGGCAGGAGCGGAGAAAAAGAGAGAGAGGAGCACGACAGGAGTAGAGAAAGAGAGAGAGAGGACCACGGCGGGAGCGGAGAAAAAGAGAGAGAGGAGCACGGCAGGAGCGGAGAAAAAGAGAGAGGAGCACGGCAGGAGCGGAGAAAAAGAGAGAGAGGAGCACAGCGGGAGCGGAGAAAAAGAGAGAGAGGAGCACGGCAGGAGCGGAGAAAAACAGAAGAGCACGGCAGGAGGGGAGAAAGAGAGAGAGAGGAGCACGGCGGGAGCGGAGAAAAAGAGAGGAGCATGGCAGGAGCGGAGAAAGAGAGAGGAGCACGGCAGGAGCGGAGAAAAAGAGAAGAGCACGGCAGGAGCGGAGAGAGAGAGAGGAGCACGGCAGGAGCGGAGGAAAAGAGAGAGAAGAGCACGGCAGGAGCGGAGAAACAGAGAGAGAGGAGCATGGCGGGAGCGGAGAAAAAGAGAGGAGCACGGCAGGAGCGGAGAAAGAGAGAGAGAGGAGCACGGCAGGAGCGGAGAAAAAGAGAAGTGCACGGCAGGATCGGAGAAAGAGAGAGAGAGGAGCACGGCGGGAGCGGAGAAAAAGAGAGGAGCACGGCAGGAGCGGAGAAAGAGAGAGAGAGAGGAGCACGGCAGGAGCGGAGAAAAAAAGAGGAGCACGGCAGGAGCGGAGAAAGAGAGAGAGAGGAGCACGGCGGGAGCGGAGAAAAAGAGAGGAGCATGGTAGGAGCGGAGAAAGAGAGAGGAGCACGGCAGGAGCGGAGAAAGAGAGAGAGAGGAGCACGGCAGGAGCGGAGAAAAAGAGAGAGAGGAGCACGACAGGAGTAGAGAAAGAGAGAGAGAGGACCACGGCGGGAGCGGAGAAAAAGAGAGAGAGGAGCACGGCAGGAGCGGAGAAAAAGAGAGAGGAGCACGGCAGGAGCGGAGAAAAAGAGAGAGAGGAGCACAGCGGGAGCGGAGAAAAAGAGAGAGAGGAGCACGGCAGGAGCGGAGAAAAACAGAAGAGCACGGCAGGAGGGGAGAAAGAGAGAGAGAGGAGCACGGCGGGAGCGGAGAAAAAGAGAGGAGCATGGCAGGAGCGGAGAAAGAGAGAGGAGCACGGCAGGAGCGGAGAAAAAGAGAAGAGCACGGCAGGAGCGGAGAGAGAGAGAGGAGCACGGCAGGAGCGGAGGAAAAGAGAGAGAAGAGCACGGCAGGAGCGGAGAAACAGAGAGAGAGGAGCATGGCGGGAGCGGAGAAAAAGAGAGGAGCACGGCAGGAGCGGAGAAAGAGAGAGAGAGGAGCACGGCAGGAGCGGAGAAAAAGAGAAGTGCACGGCAGGATCGGAGAAAGAGAGAGAGAGGAGCACGGCGGGAGCGGAGAAAAAGAGAGGAGCACGGCAGGAGCGGAGAAAGAGAGAGAGAGAGGAGCACGGCAGGAGCGGAGAAAAAAAGAGGAGCACGGCAGGAGCGGAGAAAGAGAGAGAGAGGAGCACGGCGGGAGCGGAGAAAAAGAGAGGACCATGGCAGGAGCGGAGAAAGAGAGAGAGAAGAGCACAGCGGGAGCGGAGAAAGTGAGAGAGAAGAGCACAGCGGGAGCGGAGAAAGAGAGAGAGAAGAGCACAGCGGGAGCGGAGAAAGAGAGAGAGAGGAGCACGGCAGGAGCGGAGAAAGAGAGAGAGAGAGGAGCACGGCGGGAGCGGAGAAATAGAGAAGAGCACGGCAGGAGCAGAGAAAAAGAGAGGAGCATGGCAGGAGCGGAGAAAGAGAGAGAGAGGAGCACGGCAGGAGCGGAGAAAGAGAGAAGAGCACGGCAGGAGCGGAGAAAGAGAGAGAGAGGAGCACGGCAGGAGTGGAGAAAGAGAGAAGAGCATGGCAGGAGCGGAGAAAGAGAGAGAGAGGAACACAGCGGGAGCGCAGAAAGAGAGAGAGAGGAGCACGGCGGGAGCGGAGAAAGAGAGAGAGAGGAGCACGGCGGGAGCGGAGAAAGAGAGAGAGAGGAACACAGCGGGAGCGGAGAAAGAGAGAGAGAGGAACACAGCGGGAGCGGAGAAAGAGAGAGAGAGGAGCACAGCGGGAGCGGAGAAAGAGAGAGAGAGGAACACAGCGGGAGCGGAGAAAGAGAGAGGAGCACGGCGGGAGCGGCAGGGAAAAATCGAAAAGTGACATCAGAGTGATGTCACAATCAACATTGAGAGCAGGGAAACAGAAAGCTGCCGGGGTGAGTATACAGGTAAGCTGTTATTTCAATTTAAATCAAACATAGCATCAAACATCACAGGCAAGCAGGTAGGTGATTGGTTTGGGAAGAAGCTGCCTGTTTGGTGAGTATCTGGTTAGTGATTCAGGTCCATTCTCATCCTAACGTTTAAAATAGTAAATGAACTAGTGGTAAGCTTAATAAAATATATATAAAAAAGGAAAATAAAATAAACAATTGAATAAAATAATTAAGTAGTTAATTAAAACACATTAAGGATGGCAGGACAGGTGATGTGTCATGGCTGAGGTATGTGGGAGCTCCTGGATGCCAGTGTGATCCAGGGCGAACACGTCTGCAGTAAGTGTTTGCGGCTCGAAGAGCTTCGGCTCAGAGTCATTGAACTGGAGTCCGAGCTGCAGACACAGCGACACATCAGGGAGGGGGAAGTTACCTGGACATTTTGTACCAGGTGGCGGTCACACCCCTTAGGATAGGGTCTTCTGATTTGGTCAGTCGTCAGGGACAGGAGAGTGTGGCAGCAGCTGAGGCAGGCAAGGGGACCCAGAAGGCAGGAGTGCAGCAGCCTCAGCCTTTGCGATTGTCCAACAGGTCTGAGGTTCTTTCAGCTTGTTTGGATGAGAGTGGGGGCTGCAGGGTGGATGAGCAACCTGACCATGGCACCATGGTACAGGAAGCCATTAAAGTGGAGGGAGACAAAAGGAATGTAGTGGTAATAGGGGACAGTATAGTTAGGGGGAATGACACTGTTCCCTGCAGCAAAGAGCGAGAGTCCTGTGTTGCCTGCCTGGTGCCAGGGTTCGGGACATCTGCTCAGGGCTGGAGAGGAACTTACAGTGGGAGGGGGAGGATCCAGTCTTCGTGGTCCATGTAGGTACCAACGACAATGGCAGGATAAGGAAAGATATCCTGCATAGTCAGTATGAGGAACTAAGCTCCAAATTAAGAAGCAGAACCTCAAAGGTAACAATCTCTGGATTATTACCTGACCACATGCAAATTGGCATAGGGCAAATAAGAGTCGAGAAATTAATGCATGGCGCAAAGACTGGTGTGGTGGGTTCCGGTTTGTGAGGCACTGGCATCAGTACTGGGGAAAGTGGTGGCTGTACCGTTGGGACGGTCTACACCTGAACTGTGCTGGGGTCGGTATTCTAGCGAGCCGCATAACTAGAGAAGTAGAGAGGGTTTTAAACTTAACAGTGGGGGCAAGGGATCAAATTTGGGAAGATATGGTAAATCAAGGAGTAGAGACAAGGCAAGAGAGACAGGTATTAATATGGGAAATGATAAACAGACTGTGACAGGAAGGGACAGAGCGTACAAATCCAAGAGTAAATCAACAGATAAGGCTAGAGGTTAAAAAAATAATAAAAGGACAAAACTAAAGACTCTGTATCTAAATGCACGTAGCATTCAAAACAAAACAGACAAACTGAGAGTGCAAATAGAAATAAATAAGTATGATATGATAGCCATTACAGAGACATGGCTGCAGGACGACATAGATTGTGACCTGAATATTGAAGGGTAGTTAGGAAGAACAGGAAGCTAGGAAAAGGTGGAGGGGTAGCTCTGTTACTTAATGATGGTATTAGAACAAAAGAGAGGGATGACCTAAGTTCAGAAGACCAGGATGTAGAAGCACTTTGGGTAGAGATGAGAAATCATAAAGGCAAGAAGTTACTTGCGGGAGTGGTGTATAGGCCACCTAACATTAACTACACTGTAGGATGGGGTATAAAGGAAGAAATAATGGCAGCTTGTCAGAAAGGTACAGCGATAATTATGGGGGATTTTAACCTACATATAGACTGGAAAAATCAGATGGGCAGAGATAGCCTAGATGAGGAGTACATAGAATGTTTTTGGGATAATTTCTTGGAACAATACGTTCTGGAGCCAACCAGAGAGCAGGCTATACTAGATGTGGTATTGTGCAACGAGATTGGATTAATTAATGACCTCATAGTTAAGGCGACCTAGGTAGCAGCGATCATAATATGATTGAATTTTACATTCAGGTTGAGGGAGAGGGAGAGAAAAGTGGGTCCAAGACTAGTATTTTAAACTTAAATAAAGGGCAATTATGAGGGCATGAAAGCAGAACTAGCTAAAGTGAACCAGAAAATCAGTTAAGGGATAGGTCAATAGAGATGCAGTGGCAGACATTTAAGGGGATATTTCAGAATACACAGAATAGATACATTTCAATGAGAAAGAAAAATTCCAAAGGTGGGACCCGCCATCCGTGGTTAACTAAAACAGTTAAAGATAGTATCAAACTTAAAGAAAAAACCTATAATTGCGCAAAGATGGGAGGTGGGTCAGAAGATTGGACTGAAAATAAAAAACAGCAAAGAATGACTAAAAGATTGATAAGAAAGGTAAAATTAGAGTACGAGAGAAAGCTAGCTAGAAATATAAAGATAGATAGTAAGAGTTTCTATAGATATTTTAAAAAGAAAAAAGTTAACAAAGTGAGCGTTGGTCCTGTAGAAAGTGAGTCTGGGGAATTAATAATGGAAAATAAGGACATGGCAGATGAACTGAACAAATATTTTGCATCGGTCTTCACTATTGAGGATACAAGTAACATCCCAGTATTAGCTGTAAGTCAGGAAATCGAAGGGAGGGAGGAACTCAAGAAAATTACTGAAAAGTACTGAACGAATTGTTGGAGCTGCGGGCTGACAAGTCCCCGGTTCCTGATGGACTTCATCCTAGGGTGTTAAAAGAAGTGGCTAGTGAGATAGTTGATGCGTTGGTTTTAATTTTCCAAAATTCCCTAGATTCGGGGAAGGTTGGGAAATAGTGAATGTAACTTCTTAATTCAAAAATGGAGGGAGACAGAAAACAGGAAACTACAGGCCAGTTAGCTGAACATCTGTCATAGGGAAAATGTTAGAAGCTATTATTAAAGATGTTATAGCAGGGCATTTAGCAAAATTCAAGGTAATCAGGCAGAGTCAACATGGTTTTGTGAAAGGGAAATCATGTTTAACCAATTTATTGGAGTTCTTTGAGGGAGTTACATGTGCTGTGGATAAAGGGGAACCGGCGAATGTATTGTACTTAGATTTCCAGAAGGCATTTGATAAGGTGCCACATCAAAGGTTATTGCAAAAAATAAAAGCTCATGGTGTAGGGGGCTAACATATTGGCATGGATAGAAGATTGGATAGCTAACAGGAAACACAGAGTAGGCATAAATGGGTAATTTTCTGGTTGGTAAGATGTAACAAGTGGTGTACCACAGGGATCTGTGCTGGGTCTCAATTTTTTACAATTTATATAAATGGCTTAGATGAGGGGACCAAAGGTATGGTTGCTAAATTTGCTGAGGACACAAAGATACGTAGGAAAGTAACTTGTGAAGAGGACATAATGGGGCTACAAAGGGATATAGATAGGTTAAGTGAGTGGGCAAAGACCTGGCAAATGGAGTATAATGTGGGAAAGTGTGAAATTGCCCACTTTGGCAGGAAGAGTAAAAAAGCAAATTATCTAAATGGTGAGAGATTGCAGAGCTCTGAGATGCAGAGAGATCTGGGAGTCCTAGTGCATGAATCACAAAAGGTTAGTATGCAGGTACAGCACGTAATTAGGAAAGCTAATAGAATTTTATCATTTATCGTGAGGGGAATTGAATACAAAAGTAGGGAGGTTATATATGCTTCAGCTATATAGGGTATTGGTGAGACCACATCTGGAGTACTGCGTACAATACTGGTCTCCTTATTTAAAGAAGGATGTAAATGCGTTGGAGGCAGTACAGAGAAGGTTTACTAGACTAATACCTGGAATGGGTGGGCTGTCTTACGAGGAAAGATTGGATAGGCTAGGCTTGTATCCGCTGGAATTTAGAAGAGTAAGAGGCGACTTGACTGAAACATATAAGATCCTGAGGGGTCTTGACAGGGTGGATGTGGAAAGGATGTTTCCCTTTGTGGGAGAATTTAGAACTAGGGGTCACTGTTTAAAAATAAGGGGTCATCCATTTAAGACAGAGATGAGGAGAAATCTTTTCTCTCAGAAGTTTGAGTATCTTTGGAATTACCTTCCTCAAAAGGCGGTGGAAGCAGAGTATTTGAATATTTTTAAGGCAGAGGTAGATAGATTCTTGATAAGCAAGGGGGTGGAAGGTTACCGGGGGTAGGTGGAAATATGGAGTAATCAGTTCGGCCATGAACTTATTGAATGGCGGAGCAGACTCGAAGGGCTGACTGGCCTACTGTTGCTCCTGATTCGTATGTTCGTAACTTGCCAGATGTTGAAATTTCCTGGCTCCTTCCCAAGGTTAAAAAAAAAGAAAAAGTGACTCTCCCTTTTATAAAAAGAATGTTTTGCATCTGCAACAAATTGTGACCCTCTGAAGTGCAACACAGACTCCAGTCCAGAATAATGGAATGGAAAGCTCCTCTTTCTGCCAGTTGTAAGGATTCTATATGGAACATGCTTGGACAATTTCAACCCAGATTCTGATAAGCGGGAGTCCACAGCAAAAAAAAAACTGTTCCCGATGAAAATTCAGTTTTCTGCTTCTCTTCAACAATTCTATAAAACCCAAGTCCATTCCAGTCTTGAACACTGAGGCGCTTTTCTAACATATATGTCTGGACAGGATAGAATGCAAAATCGTCATATCAAATCTCTTACTCTCCACTGCAACCTTCCTCATTTCTGCATTTGAAATCTAAATGGTCAGCTATTCTGACTTACTATTTGCCAGTACCTCAAAATATGAAATTCCTTACTTCACTCACTCTTCCCTTCTCCCTACAATCTACAGGCTTTTAAAATCCACACTTAGCATAACCTAATCACTACTTACTGACTTACCTGGTCACCAAGACACACACTGCTACCTCCACCATGGGCCTTAGTTTCTCAACTTTTTTTTCAAAATGACCAATTTTACTCAGAGGTCACAATCAGATGGATGCTGCAGGAGGTGGAAATGTCACACTTGTGCAGTATGGGCACGCTCTGCTGAGGCGGCATCAGATTAAAGGGAGCTTTACTCTGCAGCTGACTGTGCTGGATGCTGACAGATTGAAAAAATGCCTAGATACAAGAGAGCAACTGACAATATTCTTAACTCACTTGAGCTTTGATCAGATTTCATCATCAGAACTGCTCAAATATTTAAGGTTGATGCTGGTATAGAGTTTCACTAGATACGAGGGTGGTCAGAGATAGAGCTACAATAGTATAACCCCACTTATCTAACCCACACATGTCACTAGCAAGGTTCCACACTATCATGGGCCTTGCAAAGTTACTCACTTACTGCCTTGTGCCTCACTACCACCCATTAATTTTGCAACGTTGTGGTGCATGTATGTTATGCAGTGCAACAATCTCTCGTGGTTAGACTTAACATAAAATTACTTTGGGATTTCCAAATTGAAGTCACACAAAGGATTGATCTAGTATTAGGTCTCGGTGAACATGAGCACATACACAAGCAGGTTTGGCACCTCTTGTTGCTGTATTTTGCAACAAACCACCACCTGCAATTGCTTGTCTCCCACACAGACCTAAAGGATATCCTAGTTCTTGTTTCTAGTAATGCAAAATATGTTCACACACCTCTAGTATATGTCACACATTACAAATCACCCACATTGCCCCACTACATACTCTTAAATAATTTTTTCCAAGTCAGCTGCCAAATGCAGCTAATTCTGAAAAGCCCCGTGGGCTGAGCATGCCAGGTGACCTCTGTTGAGTAGCATCCTATATCTGGCACTATGAAGCTTATCTGCAATCACAGAATATCAACCTCTGACACTAATCTATTCTGCCACATTTGTTCACTTCCATTTTTGCTGGTGAACAACAAATATCAGTATGATTGTGAAAACTAAAGCTGTGCCAACAGTTTTGCAACTTAATACTGAATTGAATAAAGGAGTCATTAATTAAATATTCAGGTAATTCAGATCACCAAGCGAACTTCAGCTCAGTCAAGCACCAAGACATGCATGGCCATCAGAGAAACCCTAGCTTGGTCAATCATAAAATCAATCTGTCTGGGACCCATCAAACATTGGTACACCATGTATATCAACATAATGGAAAAGCCCTTCTAGTTCTGACTTATGTACTGGTTGATAAAACAATGGGACAATGTTTTGATCTGAATGAAACTGAGAAGCACGGTCAGGTATACACTTTGGCTAAGTTCTAAAGACTTCCCTAGCAGACACCAATCAAATAAGACTAATCGACAATAATGCCTTACAGTTCACTAACCCTACAAGCTGAAAATAATGCTAACAAGTACAGTTTTCCAAGTAAGAAACTTAACCTCATATGTTCAAACACTCGCAATATTAATTTGTGGAAGACTGAATTAAGATCCCAATTGGAAATCAGAAACTGTCTCCAAACACAGGACATAAGCCAGTAATCCTCTAATTAACCAAACACAATTGGAGGAAAGATGAATTGCTGCAATGTGATCCAAACAAACTGAGTTTTAAACCAATGTTGAACAGGTCAATACTCCAGAATATATGGAATATTAGGAGATATAGCTAGTATGCTTAACAAAACAGTATTGTGCAAACTTTTTCCCCTTTTTCTCTATAGGAACAGTTCAAGGTTTCTGCCACCAGGGAAAAGAGGACCTAATTTAACAGTAATCTTTTAGTAACTAGGCTGCCAACTGGAATATCTAGGGGCTTTGAAAGCAATATTAGACCCCTCCAACTGTCAGGCAGTGCATTCCTGCCTCTACTTGTTGTCGTGATAAATGACAACCATGGTTTACGGGGCTAAGTGAGGTTGCCAGTACGACTTTGACTGTGTTTGCTCAGATCTATTCAACTACCCATGGAATCAGATGAAACAAAGCAAATGCACCCAGAAATTGTTGTCTTCAAGGAAAGAGCATTCAGCCTTCATTTTTAGTATCAGAATCATAGAAGAAAATGCATTATTGTAGGCCCCATAGCAGAAATGCATGAGCTCATAGTTGTCCATAGAGGCAAACAGGTCAAACTCCTGAAAATGTCCTGAACAACCTCTAGGGGGATCTTCCGTTCACGATGCTGAACTGGGAGCCAATTAAATATTGTTCTGCTTTGCATGTTTATCCCAGCTAAATGCTGAAAATTGTAATTCTGTGACCACGAGCCCAGCATACTAATAAGATTGCATCTTGACAGAGAGATTAGGAGCAAGTTCCATCCTGCTGGAAAATTCAATCAAAATGGGCAGCCAGAACCAGTTACTAATAAAACTGCTCCAAATCCTTTAGGCATCTTCTTGGGTTCCCCTTGAGCTAAGTATCTACTGATGGAAATAAGGCCTGCAACAGAAAATATAAAAAATGCAAAATTTACAAGTGTTTAAAATTACATCATGCACTTTCCCAGCAAAACAGGGTAACAGCCGACAGCTATGTATGTACCTGTGTTTATAACTTTCAGAAATTACATACCTTCAGTGCAAAATTACTGAGAATGAAACCCCCCAGGGTAAGTTTTTAAACAAAAATTACCAGAATTTGTTTGGATAACTATTAGAACAAGGGGAAGCATAAATTCCAACACTTCCTGCGGTAACTTTGAAAGCAAAACTGTGTAAACAATATTCTGGCTGATCTCTCAAAACTACAGTCAGCAAGTACAATAATACAGCCGAGCAGAAAGTCCAAATGGGAATGACTCAAAGTATGTTTTTACACCAGCTGCATTTTTATGTTTATACTTAGAACTGAAAAACAAGCATTGTAGTATAAACAAGTACCAAGTTCTAAAGGACTGCACCATTATTCAAGTTTGGAGGGAGGTTCTGAAGAGTACTGATTTAAACATGCATGTTTAAGTAATGTTCTGGCAACACTCAAATGCTGCTTTTTATATCTCTTGGCATTTTCTGCACAAATCCACACCCTAACCAGATGGTCAGTAAACATAAGCAACTGTTGCCCCATCACACATGTAGAGATCTATTAATTTATGTAACCATGCTATTTATTTATTGTTAGTAGATAGGGTTGTGGATCCTTGGAATTCTATACACATGTATGTATATATGTGTATACATCTATGCATGTACAGTCATTGAAGATATTCAAGATAGAGATTGATAGATTTTTGGATACTAAGAAGTTTAAGACATATGGGGATACTGCGAGAAGGTGATATTGAATGGTGGAGCAAGTTAGAAGGGCCAAATGATATACCCTTGTTCCTATTTCTTATGCAAACTATGTTAATAGACAAAAAAACACTATCCATGTATCTCCCAGGAACAAATCAAATAACACACCACCATATCTGGGGGGGGATCACTTAAATTTCTTTGCAAACTCTCTCACTTTTGGTCTTCTTTTGTGGGCTATGACGTTTTTCTTTAAAAAAAGGAATAAAAAGAGTGTTTTAGGTAATTGAGTCTATCTAATGTACTTTATACCTGTTCTTATATTGCATCGAGTTTCAGGAGGGCAAGATCATTGTGACACTCTCTTGCTTTTACATTCAGTGTGAGGTGTTGTCAATCTAGATGCACTGGGCTCTGCTTTTACTTGCAAACCTAGAGAAAACAAATATGGGACTGGCAAACAGACTGCGATCTTTACTGTAAACATCAGCAGGTTACTGTACTTTGAACAGCCTTTTCTCAACTGTACTTTATCTTAAACAGTTGAATTAGGACTCTTTCCAGTTACTTTGCTGCAACACCAATATCTTTCCTTTTACTCCACCATCCCCCACCTTAGTAGTGAGTACAGGGAACCAGTAAGTTCTGTATCTGGACCAAAGGCCATCTTATTTCCACGCTGCTGACCGCTTCTAAATAAAGAAACTATTTCATAAAACCACAGCACAAGTACTGCCCGGAGGGTCAGTGAAAAACAAATATTGACTTAAAGATTGTATCAAAAATTGTCTGATCACTAGCAAAAGCCCATTAAATGGGAAAATTTTTTAGATTAGCTCGACGCTATTTTGACATAAAAAACATGTAGGGCTGCATTTTATTAGCACACCACACATCGCGGCAGCGCGCTTTGCAATCAGCGGCGTGCCCGCGTGCATCAGCCATTAGCATTATGGTGACGCCCCCCCCCCCACCCCCCATATTATGTGACAGGAGGCGGGACATCTGGCATGTGATGGACGTTGGCCCAGCTGTGCAGCAGATGCTGGGGGGCTATTTAAATTGCCCCAGCACCTACTTCCTGACAGTTGCCAAAGAAATACTACCTCACTATTGAAGAGTGGGGCTGCTGTCAATCTGGCAGCAAAGCAGAAAGTGCTGGAGAAACTCAGCGGGTTAGGCAGCATCTGTAGAGAGAGAAGCAGAGTTAACTTTCAGGTCTGTGGCATTTCTAACTTTTGCCAGTTCTGATGAAAGGTCACAGGCCTGAAAGTTAACTCTGCTTCTCTCTCCACACATGCTGCCAGACCTGCTGAGTTTCTCCAGCACTTTCTGCTTTGCTGCCACATACTTCCTCTGCTTTGTCCCAGTGTCCTGTGCAGTTGAGATCCTCTTCTTCCACTCAAGAGTAACATTCCTTCTTGTAGGTTTGCTGCACTTGGGTGAATAATCTTAATTTTGCACATATCAGAACGTGAGACTGAATTGTATCATAAAAGGCAAATACACCATCAGAAACAAAAGCATAATTTAAGAATAGCGACATACTATGGGCTATTAATTACCTGAATGTGAAAAGCTGCAGACTAATATGCATTTAGAATCTCTATTCATCTCACTGCTATTATGTGAAGAGACATGTAACTGGAATTAAAAGAACTTCTTAAAGAACCAGGAAAATATGTTTTAATTCCAGCTGCATTGCAAGCCAGAAATATTACATCAATAATTATGATCAACTGCTGCAGAAGGAAAGTGTACGTGAACATGTGTTGATCTGTCATAGATGAGAAACCAGGACAACAGCACAGATTTCCTCACTAGTTCTTCATTAGTGTTCAAACATGTGCAAAAAAAAACCTCTCAGTCAGACGTTAGAGCAGTTACACAGTGGAATCAGCTTTGCATTGAAAGGACCAGAGCAAAAACTGAAGATGGCAGAGGGGCTCTCTAGGGTGGCCCCACGGTTCAGCGATGCCTCCCTCCTCACTCTCCTTCAGGCTATGCGGGCAAGGCGGGAGGTCCTTTTCCCCAGCGATGGTAAGAAGAGGCCCTCCCGCCTGACCATGGCAGCCTGGTGGAGATGGCATAGGAGGTTAGTAGCCGTAGGGTCATCCGGCGTGAAAGGGTCCAATGCCGGAAGAAAATGAACAATCTGCTTCACACCGCAAAAGTAAGTGGCACTCTGTATTATGGCCCCACTGAACCTGGGTGTCCCCACACAGAGTGGCACATGTGTGCCACTGCTATGCCAAAGACAGGGAGGTTGGGCAGGGAGGAATGACGTGGCACCTCACAACATGGCACCTACATGAGTGGCTCACTCAGTAGTGCAGGCTGAACCTTCCTCACCTTTGGGCCCAGCACCTCTCTGACATGTTTCGAGTTGTTGCCTTGCCATCCTTAATCTCTGCCTCCTTGCTTCTCCTGGCAAAGAAAGCCCACAATGCTCATGAGGCGAGTCGGACTGTTGGAGGAGTGCCAGATATGCGGATGATGATACAGGCTGAGGAGGAGGCCCTCGAACTGGCTGCAACAGATGTGGACTGTGCATTCGATGCCGTTGAGCTCGGGCTCCTGGACGAACATGAATCCATTTGATATACACAATGATCAGTGTGTAAATCGTGCTGGTTGACACAATGCTGTCACAATCATTACATGCTCACCATAAAGACTGACAGTGTGCTCTTCTCATTGTATCTTGCAGGGCAACGCTCTTGAATCAGCAATGGTGGCCCAGGACACTTACTGTACCTCAAAGGAAGAGACATCCTCAGAGGGCGCAGAGTCCCATGACGCTCCCGCACCTTCCACCAGCACAGATACAGTCACCTTGGTGGGAATCTGGTCGGGCTTACAGTCTTGTTCACAAGCTGGTGAGAGCACTGCACACGTGTCCAAGCAGCTGACTGAGGCTGAGAAAGCTGAGGCCCCTGACAGTCGGAGGGCTGTGAGTGACCAGGCCCATGTTGAGCCCCAGGCTGCTGATGACCCTCTGTTGTGAACAGCACAGGACATGCTGGAGCTGCAGCAGCAGTTGTGGCAACATCTGGCGGAGATGCCACAGGCCATGTGCAGCCTTGAGCGGACGATGGGGGAGTCCATCTAGGCCATGACAGCTGCTGTGTTCCAGGCATTTGAGTATCAGGCGTCATACATGGAGACGGCAATGGCCCTCCTGGTGAGCCACATTCCATTAATACGCACTGACCTGAAATCCCTCGCTGAGGCCATCAGATCCACAAATCAGTAGTAAGGTGCAGGAGGGACTGGGGTATGGAGACTGCCCCTGCTCCTGGTCCTTCCTGGTACAGCAGAGAGGTTCAAACCAGTCTTGAGCTGGAGGAGGCGAGCCTGCGTGCCATATTTGGAGTCCACCCTCAAAGTGCATCCATTGTGGCCACCGGCCCCTCCGCCAGTGAGTCAAGCTCCAGCAGCCATGACATCTGAGCAGAGTTCTGCCCTGACGCAGGATTCCCCCAGCCAGCCAGGGCCCACCAGGTCTTGTGCACTCAGAGGACGACCGCCAAAGTCATCCACAGCCAAAGGGCAATGTGATCAGCAGCCTTCCTCCAGTCAGCCTGCTAGCGCAGAAGTGGCACCACGAAGGAGCATCCACAAGCGTTTCCAAAAAAACACTGTGACACAAACGGGTCTGCACGGGTGAAACAACAATGTAGAAAGGTCGAAATCAAAATCTTCTTCACTAACGTGTGTTGCTTTTACGGTGCAAATGAAGTGTGCCAGCATGTACCGATCGTGTCTCCTCCCATTACATCATTGGCCTTACAGAACTGCCTATGTATGGAATAACATCATTGCTATGCCAGTATTATTCATATGCATCTCCACAGATGCAGTAACATGGACAATGGCTCAGTATGCTGCTGCCAGTAATGGTGGACGCAAAGATGTTGCAGATGCGGACTGCTGCACAACAGGGGAACGAGGGTGCTATGCGGCTTGCAGAGCCCATGGTGATTCCTATGGCACGGAGAACCTTTCATCAATGAGGTGTTGCCGTGCATCAATAGCTCGCTGCTCGCCCTGCATGCGGCGCCTAGATGCTCTCTGTCCTCCCATGCGCATTTCCTGCTGTAAGTCCTCATCGTCCGAGGATGAGTCCTGCTCATGTCTCTGCTCATCCTGCAAGGCCTCCCCTCTATTGAATGTGTAGTTGCGCAGAGCACAGCAGACAGCAACGATGCGAGCTACCCTTTCCAGCTCGTACTGCAGAGTACCACCCCATCTATCCAGGCAGCGGAAGCGCATTTTAAGCATGCCGAACGTCTGCTCAATGGTGGCTCTTGTAGCTCCGTAGCTGGTGTTGTATCTCTCCTCTGCAGCAGTGGTGGGGTGTCGCACTGGTGTCAGGAGCCATGTCTGCAAGGGATAGTCATTATCTCCAAGAAGCCATCCCTCCATCTGAGCCAATTCAATGAACAGCAACAGCAGCTGGAACTGGTGCAGGATGAAGGCGTCATGGCAGCTGCCTGGAAAACGGGCACAGATTTACATGAATCACTTTCGGTGATCACATATGAACTGCACGTTGATTGAGTGGAAGCCCTTATGGTTTGCATATTCAGTTGGTCGCCTTGAAAGCCTTGATGGCCACATGGGTGCACTCTATGACCCCTTGCACATGTGGCAATCCCGTGATGGAGCCAAAACTGATGGCCCTCTGTGCCTGGCTTTCAGAGTCCGTCGTGAAGCAGATATAGTCACTGGCCCTCCAGTACAGGGCATCGGTGACCTCCTTGATGCAGTGGTGCACTGCTGACTATGTGTCTCCACAAAGGTCTCCAGTGGGCCCCTGAAAGGATGCAGAGGCGTAAAAATTAAGAGCTGCTGTCACTTTGAGGGCCACAGGCATAGGATGTCCCCCGAAGGCCCTGGGCTGCAGGCCATCATTGAGCAGGGCACAGAGATATGTCACCGCCTCTCTCGACATCCGCAGTTGCCTCTGACACTGGTGCTCTGACATCTGCAGGTACGTCATGTGGGACCTATAGATGCGCGACGATCTGTAGTGGCCAACTCCCCTTGCGTGCTGCTGCGCACGACCGGGGGCCTCCACGTGGGCTGCAATTGCCTGTTGGTTTTGCCTGCGGCGCATATGGATCCCCAAGAGAAACGGGAAAATGCATATAGGGTGAAACATCTCCATCACCAAGTTGCAATTAAACTCAGTTCTTTCACTTCTTCGAAGGTACCTAAAAAGGGCAGAGATTGATGTTGACTGGTATATCAAATGCTTTCATGCATCAACTATGTGGCATGGCATGGCATTGCCTGTCTTAGCTCCCACTAAGAGTGGCACAGCATGAACACAAAGATTGTACAGGCTGCATAGATTGGCCCACCAGGCATATAAGCTTCACATACCTACTGTTTCTGGCACTCGAGAGTGTTCGAGTAACTCGAGGGCCATTGCTCTTTCACTGACAGAGGCAATCAATGACACAGAGCGGACAACCTTTGTGGAGGACGGAAACGCAGTGGCTCCCCACATGCCTGCAGACATGCCCCCTGTAATACCATCCCCCCTCCCACCTCCCTTCCAGTATGCACTTGTTCCCCCTGTAATCCCATCCCCCCTCCAACCTCCCTTCCAGTATGCAGTGTTGAGTCCCAAGTATATCCAGACTTACTTGTACTGTGAGCGAGTACTCCTATTTCTGTCCCGTTGGCTTTTCATATTTGTGAACCGGACGGCATGTGACAGCCACCCGTTCAGCGAAAAATGTGGAAGTGTGGAGGGACAGGCGGTGGGATGCATAATCAGGAAAGGTAAGTAGCGCTTTACATATGGTAATTGGGGTGCCGCCGCCGATTCTCTTTGCTCCATTTTAAAGTAATTTTTAGTCCCTTTCGGTTTCCATTGAGTGACAGGCACACAACCTGCTCGGAGGTCTCACATGTGACCATTCCTGATTCCCACCTCTTTTTTTCCCTCCCCTCCCAAAACAGGTGAAGCACTTTGCTCCCACGCAACAACTGGACTTCTCCTTGCTGCACCACCCACACCGCCAAAGAGAGCAAAGAACTCATGACGTGACCTCCCAATCTAGTGCTCTGTGTTGCAGCTGAACTTCCTGAAGCATCAATGTGTTCCCATTGCTAATCCTACTTTTTAAAAAAAACCTAACAAATCTTCCATGGCATTGTTCATCGTCAGTTGAACAATGCACTGTTTTATAACAAAAGCATTATAAAATATCACATTCTAAGAACAGAATTCACAAAGTATTTCAGAATATAAAAAAAGGTTAATGTTCTATATGTATGAGATCTTCAGAATATTGTAGCAGACAATGCGATAACCAGATACATTACCCAAAGAAACTAAAAAAGCCGAACTGAGTAAATTGAGAGTACTTTCAATCACTTTGTTTCCAAAGAGGATAGTAGCGATGATCTATTACTGCAACACAAGACATTTCAATAGTTGTTCAAAAATTAAAATTGTTGATTTTTTTTGTTGTATGTTTGGTTAGTTTATCTAGGAGAAATTACTGAGTCTTAGGTAAGTTTTAGCAAAGCCAGTCTGCGACATCTGTCTGGCTGTTTTTGAAAAAGGACTGCCCCTAACCCTGTAGATGAGGCATCTGCTGCAATTGTGGTCGGTAGTAAGGGGTTATAATGTGCTGAGATATCTGGTGAAATCAGCATTTCCTTGATCCTTTGAAATGCCGGCTCCTGATGTGCATTCCAACACCGTGCTTGATCTTTCCTTAATAGTTGTGTTCAGGGTTCAGTAACTTGCACGAGATTGGGCAGAAATTTTGCCAACTGATTAACCATTCAAGGAATCAAAGGAGATCTTGGACAGAAGTAGGAATTGAGAATTCACTAATGGCTCTCGTCTTTTGTGGGTCTGCCATTATGCCCTTGCTACTAACAATGTGCCCTAGAAAACGAATAGACGTTTTTGAGAATTCACACTTTTCATCAGGTGTCAGGGCTGCCTTCTTGTAGATGATTCAAAACCGCTCTAATCCTCAGGTCATGCTCTTTGACAGATATCCCATGGACTAAGATGTTGTCCATATGGCATATTACTCCTTTAAGGCCCTGTAGAATGTTCAACATAGTTCTTTGGAATATTTCTGGTGCTGATGTTATACCGAATGGTAAACGATTAAAACAAAATCTTCCAGAGTAATGAAGTCTGTCGATAACCTTGACTTCTCATCCAATGGAACTTGCCAAAAGCCACTATTCGCGTCGAGCTTTATGAACATGGTACTTTTGGATAACTTTGCAAAGCTTTCATCCACTGAGGACATTGGATGGATTTCTCTGGCTACTGCCTTATTAAGTTAAGTCTGCACAAATGCAAAGAGTACCATTAGGTTTAAGAACTGGAACCATTACCGAGCACCACTCTGTAGGCTCAGTGACAGGAGAAATGACTCCCATCTTGGTCATCTCTACTAGCTGATGTTGGACTTGTTTCATTAGTGGGTGTGGTATCTTCCTAGGTGTGAAATGACATACAGGTTTAGCATCTCTTCGCAAAGTAATAAGGTCTTAAGTCTTTCTAGACCAGTAAATAACTTCGGAAAGTCTTTTTGGAAGTGACTCCTGGATTCTTGCTGCTTACCTTCTTCCACTTTCCTGATAAGATGACGATCTATACAAGCTCTTCTACTTCAAAGAGAAAATTCTTGATTCTGTCGAACATACAGTGTTTCCAATATCTGCTTTCCCTTGTACTGGAGTGTTGCCGGTAGCTTTCCCTTGACTTTCAGTTCAATCCCTCCTGGACCGTGTTACTGAGTTTCTGTTGGTTGCAGGCAATGCATTTATAACCATCATTCATTGTCTGATAAAACTGTTATGCTTGCTCCAGTGTCTAGTTTAAAGTTGGTGATATGTCCGTTGACATATTTATCTGCAGTGACAGAATGCATGATTAGGGTCATTGATTTCACCAAGGAAGTCTTCTGGTTTCTCTTCTGATGGAGATTGTTCTACTAAATGAATAGCTCCATGGGTGAAGACTTTTCTTTTAGAACCTGTGAAAGTAGAGGTTTACTTTGGCACATCTTCCCCAAATGGCCAACTTTCTTGCAGTGAAAGCATTCTGCTTTGTTTACAGGACACTGTTCATGCCTGTGGGTTGTTTTGGTGTCACAGAGCTGACAGGGCTTCATGGTGTCTTGCACTTTCCCTCCCAAGTGTACCTTCTTTTCTGGTACTTCTTTTACAGTCCTGTGCTTAAAGAACTGGATGGTTACTGGAGATTTCCTGAATCAAGGTTTATCTTCACCTCTCAGGATTGATCTGTTCTGCTTATAGACCTCTGCTTGTCTCACCAGCTGTATCGCTTTGTGTAGGGTGAGGTTTTCCTTAGACTATAATAAATCTAATAGAGATTCATCAGCAATACCTACTACAATGTGGTCTCATATTAATTCTTGTAGGTCTCCATATTCACATCCTTCAGCTAGTCTGTAAAGGTCATTGATAAAAGCATCTATCAGTTCACCTGGTTTCTGGACCCTTAGGTTGAATTTGGCCCTTTCTAGAATCTTGTTGCTTCTCAAGTTGAAGTAATTATCAAAGGCTTTTAAAACTTCTTCAAATTTATCTGATGTCTCATTAATGCCTTGTCTTGCGATAATATTGTCTGCTATTGCTCCTATGGAATAATGAAATGTGTTGACTTGTTCTGCTCCAGACTTGCTGTCTAATTTTGAAGCAATTCTGTACCTCAAAAATCTTTTTCTCCAAAGTGACCAGTTTTGAGTTTGATTTGGTCCTTGCATATGTCCAAACCTCTCTGGTAGCATAAATTTAAGATCCATGGCTTTTCTAAACTTTTTAGATAGTTTTCTTTCCATTTTAAATTTTCCTTCCCATACTGGAAGTTTTCCCGCACTTTTCAGCCTTGCAGTCGCCTGACGTAATGATGTCAACTTCGGATCCGCCCTTGTTAAGGATTTTTACTTTTTCCTGATGCTGCCTGCCTAGTGCGCTGTTATAAACAATTTTGCACCCTTTTTAAGGGTTGTCCACCAGATCCCCGACTGTTGCTTGGTTCTCCGACTCAAAGCCTGTGATTGCTGGACTGCGATTTTTTTCATAGACCACCACACCTCTGTGGTGTAGCCTGAATGCCTCTGTTCCATCCATGGAGCAGCTCTGGAGCTCTTCACAGTCTCTTCTCGAGTTCTGCAGCTTTGGCGCTACTTCTTCAGGTCTGACGATTATCAAATTTTTCTGGGTGTTGTATAACAAGAGCCACCACTGTTCACCATATTGTATGTTTGGTGAGTCTATCTAGGAGAGATTACTGAGTCTTTCGTAACATTATAGACATCATCCATTGCATTCCCTTCATTAACCTTCTCTGCTACTTCATTTAAAAATTCAGTTAGATTAGTCAAACACGATCTGCCTTCTACAAATCAGTGCTGGTTTTCCTTAATTAACTCAAACCTCTCCAAGTGCCTGTTGACCTTTTCCCTGATTATTGTTTCTAAAACCTTACCCACCACTGATGTTAAACTGACTGGCCTGTAGTTACTAGGAATGTCCTTACACCCTTTCTTGAGCAAGGGTGTCACATTTGCCACTCCCCAATCCTCTGGCATCTCCTCCCCCATATCTAGGAAAGATTGGAAGAATCCCTTCCGCTATTTCCACCCCCACTTCCTTTAGCAACCTGGGATGCAAACCATCTGGACCAGGCGACTTATCCACTCTTAAGCGTAGCCAGCCTTTCCAGTACATCCTGCCTATCAATTTTCACCCATCCATTAACTCTACCATCTAGGCTTCTACTGATATTTTGTCAGCATCCTTTTCCCTAGTAACACAGATACATAGTAATCATTAAGTATTCTATCCTTGCCCTGTGCCTGTAAGCATACATCACCCTCTTTGTCCCTAATAGGCCCCACCCCAACTCTTATTATCCGCTTACCATTTCCATGCCTGTAGAAGATTTTTGGGATCCCTTTTATGTTGACTGCCATTCTATTCTCATATTCTCTCTTTCCCAGTCTTGTTTTCCTCTTCACTTCCCCTCTCAACTTATTGTATTTGGCCTGGTTCTTGTTTGGAGAATTCACCTGACCTGCATCATACACCCACTTTTTGTTTCATCATATTCTCTATTGCCCTCATCATCCAAGGAGCCCTGGCTTTGGTTTCCCTATCTTTCGTCCTTGTTGGAATGTACCTAGCCTGTACCTGAAACATCACCACCTTAAAGATCACACATTGTTCCATTACAGTTTTCCTGTCAAACTTTGGTTCCGTTTTACCCTGGATGGATCCCTTCTCATCACATTGAGTTAGCCCTCTTCCAATTTAGAAGTCTTACTTTGGATTGTTTGTTGCTCTTCTTCATTACTAATCTAAACCTTATGATATGACGATCACTCTTACCCAAGTGTTCTCCCACAGGCACTTGGGGCTGGATACTGTTCTCCCCCAACAGTCGGGGTCTGTGGTGGGGGGTTGCCTAAAGATGCCTCCGGGAGAAGGCCATCATGCACCCCAATGCCAGGAGGGCCCTGCCTGATATTACTAGCAGCTGCGAGGCCTTGTGACGGCCCCCCTGCCACACAGCGACAGGACCCCCATATGAACTTTTAAATAAATTAAAATGAATGAATAAATGATACTTACACCACTGCCTGATGTCCGGCTGTGATCTTTGGGCCACTGGCCGGCACTCCCGCTCCTTCGGATCCCCGACCAGGGAAACAAGACACCACACTGGTGGGGAGTGGGGGGGGGGAGGTAAGTTTCTTAGTGCGGATTGGGGGGGGGGGGGGGAAATGGGGTCAAAGTAACATCATGGGTGTAGGGGATGGTGGGAAGGGTTACAGTTTAAAGTTTATGCAGTTTGGGGGGGCGGGGCGGAAGGTCAGATAGGGTTTTGCACGGTTGGAGGGCAAATAATTAATTTAACTGTTATTGGGGGGGCGGTGGGAGAGGGGCAGAAGAAATGTCTATTATTAACTTTATCTTTAAATCTTTAAATTTTCTGATAGGGCTGAAAGCCCTTTAAAAATGGCATCAGCGCCTGCGCACAGGCAGCTGATGCTATTGCCAGGGACGGACAGCCCACCCCCTCCATGTGATTGGGGAGGGGGGGTGCAGCCTGCCCAGGCTATTTAAATGAGCCGCTACACGGAAGATAGCAGCGGCTCCGCGACATGCGGCCTGCATGGGTGGGCCGCCTTTTTTTGCCCGCCATCGATCTACCCATGGTTCACTTGCCCCACCTCAATCCCCAGCACCAGATTCAGCAATGCCTCCTTCCTAGTTGGAGCGAGGACATACTGGTCAAGGAAGTTCTCCTGAATACCCTTCAGAAATTCCTCCCCCTCCTTTCCCTTTACTCCAATATCATCCCAATCGATATTTGGGCAATTAGTGTCCTTCAATATCACCACTCTATAGTTCTTGCCCATCTCTGCGCTTTGTTCCTCTATCTCTCTCACTATTTGGAGGCCTATAGAGTACCCCCAGTAGTATGATCATACCCTTTTAGCTTCTCAACTCTGAACAAATGGATTCTGTTCTTGCCCCCTCAAGGACATCCTCTCTTTCCAACACTATAATGTCTTCCCTAATCAGTGCTGCCACCCAACCTCCCTTTCTTCCTTCTCTATCTTTTCTGAACACTTTGTATCCGTAAATATTAAGTGCCTGGCCCTCAATATTTTTAAGCCATGTTTCCATTATTAATACTGCATCATATTCCTACACAGCTATTTGCACTTGTAGCTCACCAACCTTATTCACCAAACTTTGTGTGTTTACATACATGCACTCTATACCTGTCTTTGTATTCTTCATAGTCCTTCTTAGTCTGCTCCTATCTACTTCCTTTCCTAGTACTGTCCCACACTCGCACTCCTTTATACCCCTTATTCCTCTTTTCTACTTCTATATGCTGGTGCCCACCCCCCTGCCAATTTAGTTTAAACCCTCACCTACCACACTCATGAAACTCCCTGCGAGAACATTGGTCCCAGTCTTGTTGAGGTGCCACCCGTCTCTTTTAAATAGGGGGCGGCGCAGTGGTTAGCACCGCAGCCTCACAGCTCCAGCGACCCGGGTTCGGTTCTGGTTACTGCCTGTGCGGAATTTGCAAGTTCTCCCTGTGACCGCGTGGGTTTCCACCAGGTGCTCCGGTTTCCTCCCACAGCCAAATACTTGCAGGTTAATAGGTAAATTGGCCATTGTAAATTGCCCCTAGTGTAGGTAGGTGGTAGGAGAATTGAGGGAAAGTGGGGACGTGGTAGGGAATATGGGATTAATGTAGGATTAGTATAAATGGGTGGTTGTTGATTGGCACGGGCTCGGTGGGCCGAAGGGCCTGTTTCAGTGCTGTATCACTCTATGACTCTAGGTGCCTCCAGCCCCAGAACTGATCCCAATGCCCCAAGAATCTGAAGCTCTTTCTCCCACACCATGTTTCAAACCACGCATTGACCCTCTCCGTCTTCTTATTTCTACTCTCGCTGGCATGTGGCACTGGGAGTAATCCAGAGATTACTACCTTCATGGTCCTAATTTTTAACTTCCTCCCTTGCTCCTGAAAATCTGAACATAGGACCTCAATACCTGCCCTCTCTATGTCGTTGGTACCGATATGCACCACAACTTCTGGCTCACTCCCTTTCTCATGCCAAATAATCTGCACCCTCTTTATGATGTCCTTTACCCTGGCAACAGGAAGGCAACACACCATGTGGGACTCACAATGACAGTTACAGAAACGCCTGTCTGGTCCCCCTAACTATGGAATGTCCTATAATGAATGCATTTCTACTCTTTGTTGTTACCTCCTGTGCAGTCCCTTGCCCATTGGTGCCATGGTCTGGACAGCACTCCTTCAAGGTGTCATCAGTCCCAGCAGTCTCCAATGTGGAGTACCAGTTTGAGAGCAGTATACATCCCAATCTCCTGCACTTGCTGACTCTTCCTACTCTTCCAAATGGCCGCCCATCTACTATCCTGAACTCTCTCTGCCTCTGGGGTGGCCACCTTCTGGACCGTATGATTCATAAAACTCTCATCCTCCCTGATGCTCCGCAGTGACTCCAGCTGCCCCTCAAGCTCGGAAATCCTGAGCTCGAGCTGAAGCAGCTGGAGACACTTCCTACACACATGGTCCCCCAAGACACATGAAGTGTGAAGTTCCCACATGCTACAGAAATTGCAAGCAGCAGGTCTCAGCTGCCTATCCATAATGTACAAAAAACTTGATTCTCTCTTTTAGAATTTAGTTAGTACCTTGTTTAAACTTTTAATTTTAATTAATGCCTCTAGACCTCGACTCTCACTTCTCGCTGACTCGCGCTCCCTTCCTCGAACTGCTCCTTGTTTTTTTTTAAATACCAGGACAGAACCTCCTCCTTCACTGCACTGAATTCCCTCACTCACCAAATTCCCCAAATGTATTACTCTGTAGAAGCAGTACTCCATTCAACTGGACTCCGTGCTACTTATATTTTTATGGCACCTTTAATGTAATAAAACATCCCAAGGCATTTTACAGGAGTGTTATAAAACATAATATGACACCAAGCCACCTAAGGAGATATTGGGTGGAATCTCCGTGGTCCCGTGGGGTTGGGCTTCAAGGCGGGATGGGGAAGAATTTCAGAGAAAGATGGGTAGGGTTCATCACTGCCAGAGGCTACCCACCCGGCAGTGGTGGATAGTCAATCTGCATAATTAACTGCCCATTTGTAGGCTGTTTGGGGGCATCGCCAGGATCTTGCCAGCGGTGGACGGGTGCCCCCTACTGAGGGCCAGGGCTGGCAGGTGCCTGGAGGTGGCTCGCTGGCGGCTGGCCTGGGGGGCCCCTGTAAGGGCTCCGACAATACCAATCCCGCTCCCACCAAACTGGAGCCGTGGCGATTAGCAGGCCACAGCTGCTGTGGCCGGCCATCTTATGAGTGGCCTTGCAGCTATGGCCAGAGTTTTTTTTGAAAACAGATCCAAACCTCTTCAGAGGGTGTCTTAAGATGGTGCCCCTGTGTTCCCCTGCGACAGTGGCAGCGCCCACCTCTAGCAGTGGGACTGCCATCCTTCCAAGGCTGCAGACCTTCTGATTGGGCCTGCAGCCTCAGGGGCCTGCCCATCACCCTTAATTGGACGGCGAACCTAGAGGCAGCCTCTTAATTGGCCGCCTCTGGGAAGATCTCCCAGGCAGGTGCCCTGATAGTCAGAGTGAGGTCAGGATCCAGAAATGATCCCAACTCATGCTCATTATCCTAAGAGCAGAAGATTCCACCCATTCGATCAGATGACCAAAAGCTTGGTCAAAAAGGTAGGTATTAAGGAGTGTCATAAAGGAGGAAAGTGATGTGGAGAGGCGGAGAGGTTTAAGGATGGTATTCCAGAGCCTGGGGCCTAGGTAACTGAAGGCGTGGCCTACAACAGTGGAGCGATTAAAATCGGGGATGCTCGAGGCCAGAATTAGAGGAGCGCCGATATCTTGGAGGGTTGTGGGGACTGGAGGAGATTACAGAGGTAGGGAGGGGTGAGGCCACGGAGGGATTTGAAAGTAAGGATAAGAATTTTAAAATCAAGACATTGTTTAACCGGGAGCCCAATGTAGGTCAATGAGCACAGGGATGATAGGGGAACGGGACTTACAGCGGGTTAGGACACGGGCAGAGTTTTGGATGACCTGAAGTTTATGGAGGATGGAAAATGGGAGGCCAACGAGGAGAGTTTTGGAATAGTCAAGTGTAGAGATAACAAAGGCATGAATGAGGGTTTCAGCAGCATGTGAGCCGAGGCAGGGACGAAGTCGGATGATGTTACAGAGGTGGAAATAGGTGGTCTTGGTGATGGCGCGAATATGTGATTGGAAGCTCATCTCGGAGTCAAATATGACACCAAGGTTGCAAACAAGTCTGATTTAGTCTCAGACTGCTGCCAGGGAGAGGGATGGAGTCGGTAGCTAGGGAATGGAGTTTGGAGCGGGAACCGAAAACAATGGCTTCAGTCTTCCCAAAATTTAACTGGAGGAAATTGCTGCTGACCCAATACTGGATGTCGGATAAGCAGTCTGATAATTTAGCAACAGTGGAGGAGTTGAGAGAGCTGGTGATGAGGTAAAACTGGGTGCCGTCAGCATACATGTGAAAATGAACGCTGTACTTTCGGATGATATCGCCGAGGGGCAGCATGTAGATGAGAAATATGAGTGGGCCGAGGATAGATCCTTGGGGGACAACAGAGGTAACGGTGTGGGAGCAGGAAGAGAAGCCATTGCAAGTGACTCTTTGGCTACAATTAGACAGATAAGAATGGAACCAGATGAGAGCAGTGTCACCCAGCTGGAAAACAGTAAAGAGATGTTGGCGGAGGATGTTGTGGTCAACCATCTCAAAGGATGCAGACAGGTCGAGAAGGACGAGGAGGAATAACTTACCTTTGTCGCTGTCATATAGGATGTCATTTGTGATTTTGATAAGAGCTGTTTTGGTACTGTAGCAGGGGCAGAAACCTGACTGGAGGGATTAAAACATGGAGTTCTGGGAAAGATGGGCACGGATTTGGAAGGCGACAGCACATTCAAGGACTTGGAGAAGAAAGGGAGGTTGGAGATGGGGCAGTATTTTGCAAAGATGGTGGGGTCAAGGGTTGTTTTTTTTTTGAGAGGGGTGATGACAGCAGATTTAAAGGAGAGCGGGGGAACACCTGAAGACAGAGAACCATTAACAATATCAGCTATAATGAGGACCAGGAGGGGAAGCTGGGTGGTCAGCAGTTTAGTGGGAATAGGGTTGAGGGAGCAGGAGGTGGGTCTCATGGACAAGATGAACTCCGAGAGGACATGAGGGGAGGTAGGAGAGAAACTAGAGAAAAATGAAAGTTCAGAGCCAGGGTGGGGGAGCCTTAGAGGAAGTTTGGCCAGGTGGTCTAGTGGAGGAAGGGAGGCAGCAGAGCTAGCAGATCAGATAGTCTCGATCTTAGTGACAAAGAAGTCCATGAACTCCACGCACTTATTGTTGGAGGTGAGGGTGGAGGGGACAGGGGAGAGGGGGTTAAGAAGACGGTTTGCAGTAGAGAAAAGAAGCCAGGTGTTATCTTTGCATTCCAGAATGATCCTGAAATAGTGAGTTATTCTAGCAGACGAGAGCAGGACCCAATAGTGTTTTAAGTGGTCCAGTCAGATCTGGCAGTGGATGGATAAACCAGTTGTTCGCCACATCATTTCAAGTCTGCACCCCTTGGACCTAAGGGAGTGGCGATGAGGGCCGTACTGGGGGAATGGCAGGGTGAGAGAATGGGGACTAGGGCTTCAAAGGTGTTGGAGAGGGTGCATCTGAGCAAATCAGTAGCTGCACAAATGTTGTGGTGAACAGAGGGCCAAAGGCTAGACAGTTGTGATTTTGAGAGTGCAGTTGTAAGTGAATTGGGGGATAGTTTTTTCCAGGGACGGATATAGAATGAGGTAGGGTTGGGGTGTGGAAGGGGGATGTGGGTGGAGAGTGATACAAGGAAGTAATCAGAGATGGCCTTATCGCTGATTGATAAGATGGAACTAGCAAGACCATGTGAGATGGGAAGGTCGAGGGGGTGGCCGTGAATATAGGAAGGGGAGTTTTCATAAAGGGAGATTTATGGAAGATAAGAGGGCAGTGAACTCAGAGGAGAGAGAACATGATGAGTTGAGATGGAGGTTGAAATCACCAAGGTTGAGAAGTCATTCGGTGCAGAGGCTGAGGGATGAAAGCAGTGAAGATATTTCAGAAAATTTTTATTGTGCTTGGGAGAGCAGTAGATAACGGTGATTTTGAATGAGAGGTGAGAGGGGTGGAACAAGGCGAGATGCTCAAAGGAGGAGAAAGTGCAGAGTCAGGCCAAGGTGCGATTTGGTGATAAGCGCCATACCGCCACCGCAACAGGCTTGGCAGAGAAAGTGGTGGAAGATATAGCCAGGCAGGGAGGTTTTTAGGGGGAAGGTGACATCACCCCTCAGCACCCCGTTAAGGCCATGATGTTGATGCAATCATCCACAATAAGTTCATGGATGGCAAGGGCCTTGTTCACAAGTGAACAGACATTATGGAGAGAGATGCGTATGGGGGGGGGGGGGGGGTGGGGGTGAGAGCTGATCCACTGGTAGAGTCCACAGGATCAGCAGTGGGAGGGACGAGTTGGACAGGAAGAAGATTGGCAAGATTAGCCCCGAGCGAGCACACTGGGCAGGAATGTCACGAGAGAGTAAGATGGGGCAGTTAGGGTCACTGCTCATAATGAGGTAGGGCCGAGTGCCTCGATGTGCCCCTTGGAGGATGCCAAGAGAAGCACAGGAGGAAGCTGCAGGCTTATCTAAGAGGGAGTCAAGCCTGGGACAGCAGCAAGAGAGCAGGAAGGTCGAGGAGAACGGAAGGGTTGGGGTAGGGAAGCAAGAGGGCAGAGTACCTGAGAGTGAAGAAGTGAAAGGAGGCATGATGATAGAAGAGAGAGGTCCAGGAGGGTTAAAAAGGAAAGTAAAAAAGAGAAAGCAGCCAAAATGAGCACATGAATGGACTCAGGGAAAGCTCAAGTTACATAGAATTGGTTACATGATTATTAGGATACATAAAAACCTGATAGGAAACGGGAAATAGGAAATAGATAGGAGATAATAAGAAGGAGTCCAGAGTTAAAGTCGGAGATCTTATGGTGGTATAACAATGACCTTAGTCGGGTGGAGTCAGCATGGTGCATAGACAAGCTGTTATCCAAGTTCAGAGACAGGTGCAGTGAGTGAAGTCCACAACAACACAAGAAATAGGAGCAGGAGTAGATCATATGGCCATTCAATACGATCATGGCTGATCTTGGGCTTCATTTCCACTTTCCTGTCCATTCCCAATATCCTTTGATTCCCTGCGAGACCAAAAATCTATCTATCCCAGCCTTAAATGTATTCAATGATGGAGCATCCACAGCCCTCTGGGGTAGAGAATTCTAAAGATTCACAACCCTCTGCGTGTAATAATTTCTCCTCATGATTGGCCCCTTACCGAGACTGTGCCCCCGTGTTCTAGATTCCCTGACCAGCGGAAATAATCTCTCAGCTTCTACCCTATCAAGCCCTTTCAGAATCTTGTATGTCTCAATTAGATCGCCTCTCATTCTTCTAAACTCCAGAGAATATAGACCCAATTTACTCAGCTTCTCATCATAGGACAACCCCCTCACCCCAGGGACCAATTTAGTAAAATTCACTGCCCCGCCTCCAGTGCAAGTATATCCTTTCTTAAATGTGGAGACCAAAACTGCGCACAGTATTCCAAGGGCGATCTCACCAAAGCCCTGTACAATATTAGTAAGACTTCTTTATTCCTGTACTCCAATCCCCTTGCAATAAAGGCCAACATGCCATTTGCCTTCCTAATAGCCTGCTACACCTGCTTCTAAACTTTGTGCATTCCTTGTACGAGTCCAGAAGGTGTTTGAGGGTAGAGTATTGGAGGATGGACTGACAGAGGTATTTTCATAGTAATGAAAATCCAGCAGGTGTACAGAGTCAGTTGCAGGATCAGAAAGGTGATGGCAAAGTTGGAGAACACCATCAAATCCAGAAGCAGCAGAGGTTTGCTCTTCAGTGCAGGCGAGTGATTTTCTGGCCAGGAATAGACTGAAGCTGAAAAACCACTATAACCAGAGGCCAGCCACAGGTGCAGCAGAAGACTAAAGTCTCTCAATCACAGTGTCGGTGAGGGAAGAGCTATAAACTGATCAAAGTTACTTTAAAATATTGCAAAAGAGCAGCAGGTCAGGATAGAAGTTGGGTCTTAGAGTATAGCCAGTGTAGTCCAGAGCAGAAGTATCTTCTTGATGATGAGAGAAGTCCAGGAACCTGAAGCCAAGTTTGAGAGAAGATCTAGATCTAGATTTTTTCTGATCTTATTCACAGCTCACAGAGCAAAGACGTGCAGCAGATTAGAGACAGAGGCAGATTCTTAAGGAAAAGGAGTGTCAGTGCTCTGCTCTGCCATGCATACATGTCATGAAATGAACAGGCAAGATGGAGCCTCAGTCACACATGCACAAAATGACAATGAGCCAATAACACATGCACAGAAGTCCCAAAGCAGCAATGAGGAGCAATGACCTTGCATATCAGCAGGAAATAATGAGATCAAAGAACTCAGAATTTTTCTGGTAGTCATGTGTTATGAATTGTCACAGTTTGATGGATGAGGAAACAACTGAAGCTGTTCAAATCATATTTCTCTTTTAAAAAACAAGCAATTAAATTGGTTGGTATGCAGCAGTAGCTGGCTCATGAATGGCTGCTTTAGAAAAAAAAAATATTTAATTGCTGTTTTTTTTGCTGGCGATTGCATGCTTGGCAGCTTTTCCTACTTAGCTAGCAAACAGAGCTGCTTTTGGTTGACATTTGAGTTATTTGAGACATTTACAATTTCCTTTGCCTGATATATACATGATGTTTTTGAGTTGTAATACCACAGGTGCGCATTAGATAGAAGCCTTCATTATATAGATGGATGTAGCTGAATATAGCCTATATGTAGCATTTAAGATGAGCCACAAAACCCAACAATAAATTAGTGTGGTCTAACTCATTTTCAGCGGCCAAGTTTACAAATGCAACCTTAAACAGAAAATTAAAGGCAACAAGTCCCTTAACCACAATACAAAATATGAGATCAAACAAACATTAGAAGATTGCTCACACTACTGTACATTAATGCCAGAGGAAAACTGATTCCACAAAGCACAGCCTTACAGTTTATTGTCTGTCATCTGTTGATTTATCTTTCCGCTTTAAATACTATTGAGAGAGTTTGTTCTATTGCCAACTTTAATTGGCATTATGTAAATTGTTTACAAAGTATAAAACACACCATTTGCGGTTATACTGTGGTTGCCTTTATAGGCACTGATGGCCTTACCCACCTGCCGATGATGCTTTCTTGGATCAGTCACTGATAGACTCTGCCACCCACTCAATAAAGCCCCAACTGGCATCCTTCCCATCACTTTGTCTTATCCTTCTTAAAAAGGAATACAATCATGTTCTCAGCTGCATGATTGCTTTATCAGTTGTCAGTTAAAAAGACCTTCAGGGTCAGATTAACAGGATCATATCCAACACTGCAATACACTGAATCCCATTAAGACAGCAATGTATGGTTCCTGATGGCTCAGTGAACAAATGCATTCTCAGATTGAGTACTGAGCCACAGGACTATGACGGTCTCAGATTCTCTATTCTGTGCTGCGTTAGCTGATGTCAGGCAAAGTGGTGGCGAGTACAAAATAATTAGCCTCTGTGCCCCGGGCTCAGTGGAGTTAAAATAAACACCCAGAGGGGGTTCCTGTTCCTGATTTCTGTCCAGGAACTTCTGCTGTAAAGTGCAGTATGGGGTCATTACGTTTGGACCAGATCAGGCTCAGCCCTCCATGATAAAATACTGAACCCTAACCAAAACTATAAGCGAGCAAGCATGCTCGGAAGCACTTGGGATAAACAGACAGAACAGCAGGTAGACCAAGAAGCTCATGAGCTGGGTGTGCCAGCGAGCAAGCAGACAGGCTGGGACTACTTGCATTTTGTTCCCACTCACTGGGCCTACTGACTGTACTTGTGGTGCTCTATACTGTCAGAGAATTGCAAGTACAAATCTGCAAGCTTACCAAGTAAGAGCTGTACACCACAGCCGAGGCACAGCGCCAAAGCACAATAAAAAGCAAAAAACAGCAGGCAGGGGGGTGCGAGGTCTCTGGATGGGCAGGACTTTAGGTGGGTGGCAGCAGTTCTTTTATTAAATTGCAGATCTCCTGTTGTTCAGAACAGACAGCAAACTCAGAACCAAACAAAGCTCTAGGCCCCGTACAGAGGTTAGGGCTAAGGGGGCAAAATTTAGCATATGCATTTCCAATGTAAGTTAAGAAATATAACAGATAATTGGCAAAACATATTTCAACTTATTTTTGTACATTTGTTATTTGGATATTTGCATGTGCAATTTTGGGTGATCTGATGTGAACTTTTTGTCCAACCCGAATTTAAAATTTACACCTGAACAAGAGAATGGTTGAAAATCTGAAAATCTCTCCTCAGTTCTCGTGACATTAAAATGCAATTTGTCAACGTGCCAGTTAAAGGAAAAACAATTATAAATTTTAAAATTAGAACAAAACCATAAATATAAATATCAAATATGAAAAAAATTCTCTCATTGTAAATAACAAAATGCTTGCCATCAGACCACCAACATACACAATATGCTGCATGGAAGTAGAGTTGTGTTTTGGGATTCATTCGGTAAGGGGAACCATTTGACACACTAATTGTGACTGATATTGCCACTACAACAGGGAAGCTGCATTCTTACATCTGTGGAAATTCCTCTTCAGGTTAATACTACTGAATTGGTCTTGATGAGCTGCTTCTCCTTGAAACTAATTCTGTGAGGACCTTGAACTCATTCAGTCAAATCAAACAATGGTTGGCTTGTCATCAATATTTTATTTGAAGTAGAGAGTCATAAATAGTTGGCTGAGAATTCGTCCTTCCACTAAAAACGGTTCATTAAAGACCGAATACAATTTTAAATAAGGATAAGAAATAGGAGCAGGAGTAGACCATTTGGCCCCTTGAGCCTGCCCCGTCATTCAAAACGATCATGGCCGATCTACCTCACCTCCACTTTCCCGCCTGCTCCCCATATCCCTCAATTTCCCAAAAGACCAAAAATCTGTCTATCTCAGCATTGAATATTTTAGATTAGAGATTAGATTAGAGATACAGCACTGAAACAGGCCCTTCGGCCCACCGAGTCTGTGCCGACCATCAACCACCCATTTATACTAATCCTACACTAATCCCATATTCCTACCAAACATCCCCACCTGTCCCTATATTTCCCTACCACCTACCTATACTAGTGACAATTTATAATGGCCAATTTACCTATCAACCTGCAAGTCTTTTGGCTTGTGGGAGGAAACCGGAGCACCCGGAGAAAACCCACGCAGACACAGGGAGAACTTGCAAACTCCACACAGGCAGTACCCAGAATCGAACCCGGGTCCCTGGAGCTGTGAGGCTTAATATACTTAATGACTGAGCATTCACAACCCTCTGGTGTAGAGAATTCCAAAGATTCACAACCCTCCGAGTGAAGAAATTTCTCCTTCTCTCAGTACTAAATAATTGACCCCTTATCCTGAGACTGTGCCCCCGTGTTCTAGATTCCTCAGCCAGGGGAAACAACCTCTCAGTGTCTACCCTGTCAAGCCCCTTGAGAATCTTATATGTTTCAATGAGATCACCAATTTACTCAGCCTCTCATCAGAGGACAACCCTCTCATCCCAGGAACCAATCCAGTGAACCTTTGCTGTACTGCCTCCACAACAAGTATATCCTGCCTTAAATATGGAGACCAAAACTGTGCACAGTACTCCAGGTGTGGGATCACCAAAGCCCTATATAACTGTAGCAAGACTGTTCATGTATTCCAGTACCCTTACAATGCCGTGTTTGTCACTCACATGGAAACTCAGCTACAAACACTCATGGATTGTCTCTCCCATGCCTGTAACTTGTTCTCCTTGACTATAAGCAACAAGAAAAACGTGGTCATGGGACAAGGTGTTGCCCCGATCACACTAAATAACACCCCAATGGAAGTGGTTAGCAAATTCTGCTACCTTGGGTCCACGGTGACAAACAATCTGTCCCTTGATGCAGAGCTCGATACACATATAGGGAAAGCAGCTACCACCTTTGGCCGACTCACGAAACGCACATGGAATAACACCAAGCTGACCCTTAGGACCAAGCTGATGGTTTATAAGGCCTGTGTTCTCAGCACCTTGCTGTATGGCTGTGAAACATGGGTGACTTACAGCTACCAGGAAAAGAAGCTCAATAATTTCCATAAACAGCAAAATACTGCGGATGCTGGAGCTCTAAAATGAGAACAGAAAGTGCTGGAAATACCCAGCAGGTCTGGCAGCATCTGTGTAGACAGAAACAGAGTTAACGTTTCAGGTCTGAGACCTTTCATCAGAACTGGGAAAGGTTAGAAATGTAATAGGTTTTAAGCAAGTGAAAGGGGTGGGGGGGGGGGGTGGGGGGGTGGGGGGAGTGAAACAAAAAGAACAAAAGGGAAGGTCTATGATAGGACGGACAGCAGGAGAGATTAAATGACAGAGATGTCATGGAACAGAAGGCAAATGGAATGTTCAGTAGTTGTAGTGAAAGACAAAGCATTTGTTCAGAGAGAGTGCTAACGGCAGAATAATGAACAGCTCTGTCCAAACTCAAAAATATGAAAAACAAGTTTAAAACTAGCACATAATTAAAAAATAAAGAATAAAAAAGACATAAAATAATAAATAAAAATCATTGGGCTCATGGTCTGAAGTTATTGAACTCAATATTGAGTCCAGAGGGCTGTAGAGTGCCTAATCGGAAGATGAGGTGCTATTCCTTGAGCTTGCGTTGAGCTTCAGTGGAACGCAGCAGCAGGCTGAGGACAGAAATGTGGGCGTGAGAGCAGGGTGGTGAATTAAAATGGCAAGCAACTGGAAGCTCGGGATCATGCTTGCGGACCGAGCGCAGGTGTTCTGCAAAGCGGTCACCCAATCTGTGTTTGGTCTCTGCAATGTCGAGGAGACCACATTGTGAGTGGCGAATATAGTATACTACATTGAAAGAAGTACAAGTAAATCATTGCTTCACCTGGAAGGAGTGTTTGGGGCCTTGAATGGTGAGGAGAGAGGAAGTAAAAGGGCAGGTATTATACCTCTTGCAATTGCATGGGAAGGTGCCGTGGGAAAGGGAAGAGGTGTGGGAGTGATGGAGGAGTGGACCAAGGTGTTGTGGAGGAAATCATTAATATAGATTGCAAATAGCTGAGGCCCCAGCACTGATCCTTGCAACACTCCATTAGTTACAGTTTGCAAACCTGAAAATGCCCTGTTTATCCTTACTCTCTGCTTCCTGTCCATTAACCAATCTTCCATCCATTCTAATATATTACCCCCAACTCCATGAGCCCTTATCTTGCGTATTAACATTTGGTGCGGCAACTTATCAAATGCCTTTTGGAAATCCAAGAACACTACATCTATTGATTCCCCTTTATCTACCCTACTAGGTATATCCTCAAAAAACTCTAATAAATTTGTCAAGCACGATTTCCCTTTTGTAAACCCATGTTGACTTTGTCTGATCCTACAATGATTTTCTAACTGCATTGTTGAGGCTTCCTTAATAATAGATTCCAGCAGTTTCTTGACAACTGATGTCAGGCTAACTGGCCTGTAGTTTCCTGTTTTCTATCTCCATCCTTTCTTGAATAGTGGTGTTACATTTGCTAACTTCCAAACCGCTGGGACCATTCTAGAACCTAGAGAGTTTTGGAAAATCATAACCAGTGCATCCTCTATCTTTGCAGCTACCTCTTTTAGAGCCCTACGATGTAGGACATCCCCAAAGCCCTCTGCTCAGCTTCTCCTTCCATATTTGAGGCAAACAGCAACCACAGCAATGGCTGTCGCTCACCCTTTAAATCAAGCCCTCTGCTTCCTGTGCCCCATTTCCATCCCCTGCCTGCCACTGCTAATTGGACAGCAAATGTGACTCTGGGCCAATTAAGTTCATTCCCATTAAAATAGCAACGTGTGGGCATTGCCGACGCAGTCCAGGGTCGAGACCAGGAAATGAACGTAACGTCAGGCTTCCAACCCTGGAATTGAAATCCCGCCCCACACATGGAGCAGGAATGATGACAGAAAAATCAGGAACAAGAGGAAACTGTAATTGCTAGTCCGAGGTGCAATATTGCTGCAGATGTGTACAACAGTAAAACTGGCTTGAGTCTGTGTGGCAATATCTGTCATTTTGAAGAGAATATGACTGCATAGTGCAAAACGGCACTACATCCAGTAAACAGATTACTGAAAATGGGGTAATTGTTAGCTCTCAGGTGAGGACTTCTGCCAGTGCATAGAAAAGGTCCTCCTTCCAGATCATAGGGGTCAAAGATCCACCTATGGAATCTGCTCATTGACCAATGAGAAAAGATTGAAAAACCCAAAACTGCAACAAAGGTCAACTGTAATGTCCTTGCTGATATCAACTAACCTAATAGGGATTAGTAATCAAACCCGTCTGTAGAGCTGGATTTCTTCATTAACTAGGAAATCAGGGCATCTTTTTGATTCACAGTGACTGTTAGACAGGATATTCTCGACTTCATCATTATATCCATTGTAACTAAAATATTACGTGCAGTTGATTAGTGGAAATAGTGTGTCTCAAGAAAAAACTAAACTGAGTATTTTTCATTCATAAATTCAGTTTCAAAGTTTCTCCTGTGTTCCAAATGTAATTACTTACATTCTTTCATCATGCCAATATCCTGGCATCGCTTGAGTCTACATGCTTGGCAATGTCTTCTGTTATCCTTTGTAATTGAACAGTTGCCATTAAAAGGACAGGTAAAATTGGCTTTTTTCTTCATGCTTCGCCTGGTGAAGGGAAAAAAAATCAGCGTAGTGACCAAGACCAAGACTATAAATATACAATTACAAAGGACAGGTACAGACCACACAAGTTTCCTTCTTTGAGGACAATTTTACAACAAATGAAAAACAAGATACCAGGCAATCAGAAAACATCAACAATTAGCAAGGCAGTGTGCCATGAAATGTTAGGACAGAAGAAAACAACAGCAACTCCCCACAGAGTTCCCGATTTCAGCTGAGCCATCAAGAGGAGGCAGTAAACAAAACAACTTGGGAAAGGAGGAGAAGCATTCAGTGACCTCAGCTGGGCTGTATGTGTGTGTGAATGAGTGAGTGAGTGACAGGAGCTGTTTGATGTAACTGCACTGTCACCACAGTCAAATAGCCTGCTGACACTTGCTACCCAGGTTCACATTAAGAATGCCCACTTCAACAGCATACTGGAGGGCTACCATCAAGAGTGCCAAAAACTGGGAGCAAACATATATTTGTACTTTTGTGGTAAATCAAATCAAAGTCCTAAAGAAAACTCTCTCTCCATTTGGGCACCGTCCATGAAACGTTTGGGTTCCTGAAATTTGAAGTGCAGCAGTCAGAGTGGACTCCAAACTTCAGAGTCTGAAAACAAACAGCTGGCGACAGAAAGCTATTGTTAGTTGTGACATTTATGCCAGGAAAAAATAATAAGACTTGTAAATTAATAGTAGACATCACCAGCTGGCAAAGATTTAAGCTAATGCCAGGTTTGAATTCCAAGGAACATTCTACCCATAGAATAAACATATCAATGTTCACTGCTTCCAGTTGTTTTTCCACAAATCCAAAAAACAAATTGTGACATCTGTGAAAGAAGACAAGGAACACAGCATCACAGGTGCATTGTCCAGCCCTTTTACTCAAAGACAGACCGGAAGGAATTGCATTTATTTAATGCCTCACCATGCCTCAAAAGTCTCAAAGTTCTTTACAATGAATTAGTTTGAAATGCTTTTACTGCTGGGAATGCAGACTGCAACAAAGATCTGCTGCTCTACTCATCTGACAGACAGACACAACTGGCTTATTCCTGTCAACACAATAAAGTGGTACATCAACACACGAATGCTTAATCTAACTCCTACATGACCAGTTTAACTTCACCTGTTATATATAGGTTAATGCAGGTTTGATTGCAGTAACCAATGACGTTGCATGACAAAAGCAAAGCTGGAGCATTTTATCAATGTCACCTTAGTCACAAGGTATGTTACAAATCACAAGTTCTGGATTAATCTTCCTAGCTTTCCTGTCTCTTCAGCATTTAAGAAGCTTTGGCCTTAGCTCACTGGAAGCATTAATACCTTAGTTTCAGAAGGTTATGGGTTCAAGCCCTACCCTAGAAATTTGAACACATAGTCTAGGCAGACTCTTCAGTACAGTACTGAGGGAGTGCTGTACTGTCTTTCAGATGAGACACTGATCAGGCAGACTTGGCCTCAGCTTAACAACAGTATGATACCAAAGTGTGCCATGGAGTGGTCACAGGTGGAGTCATGCCTGTAAATCTCCATACAGCAACTTATTGATCTTGAGATAGCTGTGGGAGGTATTGAGAAGAAGCTAGATGCTTTTCCAGTGATGGAAAAATTCCACTGTATCTAGCTGGGGGATGGTAATGGCAGATCAGACCTTTTCCCCACCTTTCCAGCAAGAAAAAATGTGTGGCCCGACAACAGGGAGAAACTACTAGCAACTCTGCATAATGCAAATAAATCATATTTCCTGCTGTTAAATGGAAGTGTTATTGTATGAGAGTGTGAGAGAGAGCAAATAAATGAGTGTGAGAGCAAGACGGTGCGAGGGGATGAGAGGGTGCGAGGGGATGAGAGAAAGCAAGCGTGCACTGGAAGGTGAGAGAGCAAGAGTGCACACACAAGGGACAGAGGGCAGTGCGAGAGGGAGGATGCGATGGCAAGAGAGAGTGCAGGTGCGCCCGCGTCCATGCACGAAGGTAAGGGCAAGAAAGAAAGGGAGGGACGGACACAAGGGGAGAGGGTGCAAGGGAGAGCAGAAGAGCGAAAATAATGTTAACTATAAAAGTAGGTAATTTTCATTTTAAAAAATGGCAATAATGATTTGTTCTGTTGACCCTTGAGGTCGGCTGCACTACAGTTGCAAGCATCCAAAAGCCTCCAAGGTCAGAGGGAAATGCCATGCGAAAAGTTCAGCTGAAAGCATTGGAATGCAAGATACCCAAGACGTTGGGCGGTGAAGAGACTTGGATCTTTGCCAATATTTTATGTGCTGTAGCTACTAACCAGTAAACATTATGCAATTTGAATGAGCAACTGTCGGAACACCTCCCCAGTCTTCTAGGAAATTGAATGACATCCAGAAAAGAAGCCAGAGTCGAGACAGTGCCATAAATAATTTGCTGAACAGACGCGCAAGTCTTCCACAGAACATCCTTGAATTTAAGCCAAGCACTGTTACAGTATACTCTGTGACAGGCTCAACTTGCACTAGGCATGATAATAAGCACATAGGAACATGAGTAGGCCATTCAGGCCCTCAAGTCTGTTCTGCCATTCAATCATATCTTGGCTGATCCGTATCCCAACTCCACATTGGCTCTATATTCCTTAGCACTGTTGGCTAGCACAAATTGATCAATCTCTGATTTAAAATTATTACTTGGGCTAATACCTATTGTTTTTTGTGTGAGAGTTCCACACGTCTACCACTCTTTGTGTGAAGAAGTGTTTCCTAACTTCTCTCTTGAATGGCCTGACTCTGATTTTAAGAGAATGCCCCTTTAATCTAGACTCCCCACCAGTGGAAATAGTTTCTCTCTATTTACCCTATCAATTCCTTTCAAAATCTTAAAAACCTTAATCAAGTCACCCCTTTACCTCCTATATTCCAGGGAATACAAGCCTAGTTTATGTAATCTCACTTCAGAATTTAACCCTCGCAGCCTTGGTAACATTCTGCTGAATCTACACTGCACTCCTTCCAAGGACAATATTTCCTTTCTAAGGCGCGATGCCACAAACTGTGCACACATCTGTCCAGATGCAGTCTAACCAGGGCTTTGTACAGCTGTAGTAAAACTTCCTTCCCTTTATATTCTAGCCCTCTAGTCATAAAGACTAACTTTCCATTAGCCCTTGTGGTTATTTTTTATACCTGACCACTACATTTTAGGGATCTGTATACATGTACCCCTAAATTTCTTTGGATCTCCACTGTTCCTAACTTTTCACCATTTAAAAAATACCCTGATCTTTCCTTTTGTGGTCCAAAATTGATGACCTCACACTTACCTGCATTGAAATCCATCTGTCATAGTTTTGCCCACTTACTTAATCTATCAATGTCTCTTTGTAATTTTAAGCTCTCGTCTACAGTACTTACTATGCCCTCAGTCTTTGTGCCATTGGCACACTTGGATATATGGCTCTCCATTGTATTATCTAAGTCATTAATAAATACAGTGAATAGTTTCAGCCCCAGCACAGTCATGTCCTTCCAATTCAAGCACATATCCATTATCTCTACTCTCTGCCAATCTCCTAACCAGGTCAATAATTTGCATCCAATGCAAATCTAATCTATCCGCTTAGCCAAATGGTCAGAACCAAAACCCAAAACACCCCAGTATACTGCAGTTCCAACAGGGACCCCAAATGACTGCCACTTCTGAATTTCCATATACAAGTTCTATCCTTGGGCAAGTGGCAAGCAGACGAGAGGCGCTTCCTGATTTTCTCCAATAATCATTAGGCAATTCACTCCAGGCCAGTCGAGCAGCTGGCAGCTAACGAGTGATCAGAGCAGGTCGCCTGGCCCCCTACTCAGGCAGTGAATGGTACATGCTGGCAGGCGACTGAAAAAAGATGAGGATAATAATAGCAAAAAGGTGAAGACAAGTGAGGGAGGAGAAGTGCTTGTCTTTTCCAATCTCAGGGGTAGGCTCTCAACTGTCAGATAAAAGATACTGCAGAACACAAAAAAAGCTTCTCGGGGTAAATAATGGTAATAAGTACCCTCTACTAGGCTGCCAAATATTAAGAGAGCAGTGATAAATGCAGTGTATCATAAACAGAGTGTAAAGGTTGGGAATTAAGTGAGAGTGGGACACTCTGTTAAGCAGTGGCTGAGTAGGCTCAAACTGAAATTTAGTTTGAGATTTTGAATTCAACTTAGAACTTTAAAAACTGTAAAAGAAACTGCAAGTTAGTTAACATTAACTGCCTGTCAGTGGCAGCACTGAAAGCTAATATGCAGGTGCAGCAAGAAATTAGGAAGGCTAACAGTATGTTAGCCTTTATCACAAGAGGATTTGAGTACAGGAGTAGTGAAGTCTTGCTTCAATTGTATAGACCCTTGGTTAGACCGCACTTGGAGTACTGTGTGCAGTTTTGGTTCCTTTACCTTTGGAAGGATATTATTGCCATAGAGGGAGTGCAACGAAGGTTCACCAGACTAGTTCCCAGGATGGCGGGACTGTCCTATGAAGAGAGATTGGGGAAACTGGGCCTGTTTTCTCTAAAGTTTTGAAGAATGAGAGGTGATCTCATTGAAACATACAAAATACTTAAAGGGACAGACAGGGTAGATGCAGCTAAGATGTTTCCCCTGGTTGGGGAGTCTGGAACCAGGGGACACAATTTCAAGATAAGGGGGAAGCCACTTAGGACAGAGATGAGGAAAAATTTCTTTACTCAGAGGATTGTGAATCTTTGGAATTCTCTACCCCAGAGGGCTGTGGAAACTCAGTCATTGAGTATGTTTAAAGCAGAGATTGACAGATTTCTAAATACCAATGACATAAAGGGATATGGGGATAGTGTGGGAAAAAGGCATTGCAGTGGATGATCAGCCATGATCGTACTGAATGGCGGAGCAGACTCGATGGGCTGAATGGCCTACTCCTGCTCCTATGTTCCTATATTAACAGGCAATCAGCTGTAAGTAATTCAAAAACAGAAAATGCTGGAAATACTCAGCATTTCAGGCAGCATCTGTGAAGAGAGAAACAGAGTTAACGTTTCAGGTCGTGACCTTTCATGGTGCATGGCCAAAGGGAGTGGTAATGTGACAAGTAAAGAAACAAGAGAAGTGTCTAGAGGAGATGCGTCAGATTTTTAGGAGTTAGGGAGGATGTTAAAGAGTAGGACCTCGACGGTAGTAATCTCTGGATTACTCCCAGTACCACATGCTAGTGAGAGTAGAAATAGGAAGATAGGGAGGATCAATGCATGGCTTGAAGCATGGTGCAGGAGGGAGGGCTTCAGATTCTTGGAGCTTTGGGACCAGTTCTAGGGCAGATGGCACCTATTCAAAAGAAACGAGCGGCACCTCAACAGGACTGGGACCAATGTCCTCAAGGGGAAATTCACTAGTGTGGTTGGGGAGGGTTTAAATTAAATTGGCAGGGGGATGGGCACCAGCATATAGAAGCAGGAAAGAGGAATAAAGTGCATAATGAGTGTGTTACACAGTACTAGAAAGGGGTGTAGTTCCGTATTAGATGGGAGCAAACTGAGAAGGACTACGAGGAATGCAAAGACAGGATTATAATGCATGTGCGTAAATGCACAAAATGTGGTAAATAAGGTTGGTGAGCTACAAGCACACATAACAGTGTGGGAATATGATGTAGTGGCAATAACAGAAACGTGGCTTAAAAATGGTGAGGAGTGGCTGTTTAATATACAAGGATATAAAGTGTTCAGAAAAGATAGAGAAGGAAAAAAAGGGAGATGGGGTGACAGTACTGATTAGGGAAGACATTGCAGTGCTGGAAAGGGAGGATGTCCTTGAGGGGGCAAGGACAGAATCCATTTGGTTAGAGTAGAGAAGCAAAAAGGGTATGATTACACTGCTGGGGGTATTCTATCATCCTCCAAATAGTGAGAGAGATAGAGGAGCAAATCTGCAGGGAAATCACAGATGTACAAGAATTATAGAGTGGTGATATTGGGGGACTTTAATTACCCAAATATTGATTGGGATAATTTTAGAGTAAAGGGTATGGAGGGGGAAGAATTTATGAAATGTGTTCAGGAGAACTTCCTTGATCAGTATGTTCTCAGCCCAACTAGAAAGGAGGCATTGCTGGATCTGGTGCTGGGAAATGAGGTGGGCCAAGTGGACCAACTGTCTGTGGGAGAGCACTTGGGTAAGAGTGATCATCGTATCATAAGGTTTACACTAGCAATGCAGGAAAGCAAGGAACGAAATAAGGTAGAACATCCAGATTGGAAGAGGGCTAATTTCAACACGATAAGAAGGGACCTAGCCAGGGTAGAATGGAACCAAAGACTGACAGGAAGAGCTGTATCCGAACAGAGGGTTATCTTCAAGGAAGAGATGCTTTGGGTACAGGCCAGGTACATTCCAACAAAGGTGAAAAGTAAGGGAACCAAAAACAGGGCTCCTTGGATGACGAGGGAGATAGAAATGATGATGAAACAAAGAAAAAGAGGGTATATGATGCATGTTAGGTGAATTCTTTAAGTGAGAACCAGGCCATATACAATAAATTCAGAGGGGAGGTGAAGGGGAACATAAGACTGCAAAGAGAGAACATGAGAATAGAATGGGAGTCAACATAAAAAGGAACCCAAAAATCTTCTACCAGCATGTAGATAGTAAGTGGGTAGTAAGAGGTGGAGTGGAGCCTATTAGGGACAAAGAGGGCAATATATGCTTCGAGGCGCAGGGCAAGGCTAATATACTTAATGAGTTTCATTACATGTTCATTCAAAGCAAATATACAGGTGTAAAAGTATGGTGAGTTTGTTTTTTTTAAATTGCCTACTTGACAATTCAGCATAGCGGTGCCTCATCAGACCCCTTTCCAATCCTGAGTGGTGTGAAACAGGGCTGTGTTCTCGCACCTACACTGTTTGGGATCTTCTTCTCCCTGCTGCTCTCACATGCGTTCAAGTCTTCAGAAGAAGGAATTTTCCTCCACACAAGATCAGGTAGCAGGTTGTTCAACCTTGCCTGTCTTAGAGCGAAGACCAAAGTACGGAAAGTCCTCATCAGGGAACTCCTCTTTGCTGACGATGCTGCATTAACATCTCACACTGAAGAGTGTCTGCAGATACTCATCGACAGGTTTGCGGCTGCCTGCAATGAATTTGGCCGAACTATCAGCCTCAAGAAAATGAACATCATGGGACAGGACGTCAGAAATGCCCCATCCATCAATATCGGCGACCACGCTCTGGAAGTGGTTCAAGAGATCACCTACCTAGGCTCAACTATCACCAGTAACCTGTCTCTCGATGCAGAATTAAACAAACGCATGGGAAAGGCTTCCTCTGCTATGTCCAGACTGGCCAAGAGAGTGTGGGAAAATGGCGCAAAGACACAGAACACAAAAGTCCAAGTGTATCAGGCCTGTGTTCTCAGTACCTTGCTCTACGGCAGCGAGGCCTGGACAACGTACGTCAGCCAAGAGCGACATCTCAACTCATTCCATCTTCGCTGCCTCCGGAGAATCCTTGGCATCAGGTGGCAGGACCGTATCTCCAATGCAGAAGTCCTCGAGGCGGCCAACATCCCCAGCATATATACCCTACTAAACCAGCGGCGCCTGAGATGGCTTGGCCATGTGAGCCGCATGGAAGATGGCAGGATCCCCAAGGACACATTGTACAGTGAGCTCGCCACTGGTACCAGACCCACCAGCCGTCCATGTCTCCGCTTTAAAGATGTCTGCAAACGCGACATGAAGTCCTGTGACATTGACCACAAGTCATGGGAGTCAGTTGTCAGTGATCGCCAGAGCTGGCGGGCAACCATAAAGGCGGGGCTAAAGCGTGGCGAGTCGAAGAGACTTAGCATTTGGCAGGAAAAAAGACAGAAGCGCAAGGAGAGAGCCAACTGTGTAACAGCCCCGACAACCGATTTTATCTGCAGCACCTGTGGAAGAGCCTGTCACTCTAGAATTGGCCTTTATAGCCACTCCAGGTGCTGCTTCACAAACCACCGACCACCTCCAGGCGCTTACCCATTGTCTCTCAAGGCAAGGAGGCCAAAGAGAAGAGACTTGACAAAACATTAAAATATTTTACTGAAGTGGAATCAGCTATGTATTGTTGCTCAAAAATTCTGTCCAGCACTACCTTTTTGGGCCAGTAGCAACCATTTCATACTTCACTCCCACAACTTGGAGAAGTGTTTGTATAAATTTGAATTTGGAATTTAGCCTTTAATGATTGTATATGAACCATAGAAGACCTGAATTAAGGCATTTTGTACTAAGAAGATTTAAAACAGATTTGGAAAAATTCTTGTATTGTAAACTAAGGGCAAAGTTTTAACTGTTTCATGATTTTAAAAATCTTTTTCTTTTGGGCCTCCTTATCTCGAGAGACAATGGATACGCGCCTGGAGGTGGTCAGTGGTTTGTGAAGCAGCGCCTGGAGTGGCTATAAAGGCCAATTCTGGAGTGACAGGCTCTTCCACAGGTGCTGCAGAGAAATTTGTTTGTCGGGGCTGTTGCACAGTTGGCTCTCCCCTGCGCCTCTGTCTTTTTTCCTGCCAACTACTAAGTCTCTTCGACTCGCCACAATTTAGCCCTGTCTTTATGGCTGCCCGCCAGCTCTGACGAATGCTGGCAACTGACTCCCACGACTTGTGATCAATGTCACACGATTTCATGTCGCGTTTGCAGACGTCTTTATAGCGGAGACATGGACGGCCGGTGGGTCTGATACCAGTGGCGAGCTCGCTGTACAATGTGTCTTTGGGGATCCTGCCATCTTCCATGCGGCTCACATGGCCAAGCCATCTCAAGCGCCGCTAACTCAGTAGTGTGTATAAGCTGGGGGTGTTGGCCGCTTCAAGGACTTCTGTGTTGGAGATATAGTCCTGCCACCTGATGCCAAGTATTCTCCGAAGGCAGCGAAGATGGAATGAATTGAGACGTCGCTCTTGGCTGGCATACGTTGTCCAGGCCTCGCTGCCATAGAGCAAGGTACTGAGGACACAGGCCTGATACACTCGGACTTTTGTTTACTAATCTTTAAAAAACCATTAGTAAAGATTATGGACCTGAAATGTTAACTCTGTTTCTTTCTCCACAAATGCTGCAAGACCTGCTGAGTATTTCCAGCATTTTCTGTTTTTATAAAGAGAGGTAAACAGGCAGTGAAGACTTTGTGGGTAGAATTAAGAAATAGAAAAGAATTTAAGACTGCAGTGGGAGTTTTGTATAGGCACCCTGGTAGCAACTGTGAAGTTGTAGAATGTATAAACGCAGAGATTAGACAAGCATGTAGTAAAGGCAGAGTGGTTTTAATGGGGATTTTAACTTTCATATAGATTGGGATGAGCAGACTAGCTCATGTCAGAAAGGTGGTGAATTTCTTGAGTGTGTTCAGGATAGTTTTCTGCAAAACTATGTCCTTGAACCAACGAGCGGGCAGGCCATATTAGGTTTAGTAATGAGTAATGAGCCAGATTTAGTTAACAGCTTAATGGTGTGTGAATCTTTATCTAAATAGCAATCATATGATTGCTTTCAATGTATTGTTTGAAAAGGAGAAATGGGAAACAGCTATTAAGATTCTAAATTTAGATAAGGCTGATTTCAATTCCATGCGACAGAGATGGTGTTCAAAAAAGAATGTGATGCAAAATAAGTTTATACCCTGAAGGGGCAAGAGCTCTACTTTCCAGAAAAAAAAGCCATGGATGACTAAAGAGGTTAGAGACAATATAAAACTAAAAGAAAAGCATGCGAAAATGCAAAACCTAGGAGAGATCCTGGCATCTAGGAGAGATACAACAGCAGCAAAGGGTGACAAAATAGGTAGTAAGAGCGATAAAAAGGAGTATGAAAAGAAACTTGCAAGGTATATTCAAACAGTGGAGGTCCAAAGAGATTTGATGGTCCATGTACATTGACATTTAAATGTCATAGACAGGCACAGAACATAATCAAAAAGGCTAATGGAATGATGGCCTTTCTACAGAACATAGAAAAATAGGAGCAGGAGTAGGTCATTCGGCCCTTCGAGCCTGCACCGCCATTCATTACGATCATGGCTGATCATCGAACTCAGTAACCTGTTCCGACTTTCTCCCTTGTCCCTTGATCCCCTTAGCCCCAAGAACTATATCTAACTCTTTCTTGAATATATTTAATGATTTGGCTTCAACTGCTTTCTGTGGTAGAGAATTCTACAGGTTCACCACTCTCTGGGTGAAGAAATCCCTCCTCATCTCAGTCCTAAATGGTTTACCCCTTATCCTTAGACTGTGACCCCTGATCCTGGACTCCCCTGCCATCAGGAACATCCTTCCTGCATCTAGTCTGTCCAGTCCTGTTAGAATTTTGTAGGTTTCTATGAGATCCCCTCTCATTCTTCTAAACTTTAGCAAATACAAGCCTAATCGACCCAATCTCTCTTCATACATCAGTCCTGCCATCCCAGGAATCAGTCTGGTGAACCTTCACTGCACTACCTCCATAGCAAGAACATCCTTCCTCAGATAAGGAGACCAAAACTGCACACAATACTCAAGGTGTGGTCTCACCAAGGCCTTGTATAATTGCAGCAAGACATCCTTGCTCCTGTACTCAAATCCTCTCTCTATGAAGGCCAACATACCATTTGCCTTCTTAACTGCCTGCTGCACCTGCATGCTTACTTTCAGCGACTGGTGCACAAGGACACCCAGGTCTCGTTGCACCTCCCCCTTTCCCAATCTATCACCGTTCTATCTGGAGGACTATAATACAAGGGGGTGAAAGTTATGCTTTAGCGACACAAAGCCTTGGTTAGGCCACACCAGGAGTACTGTCAACAGTTCCGGGAACTACACCTTAGGAAGGATATATTGGCCTTGGAGGGAGTGCAGTGTAGATTAACTAGAATAATTATTTGGACTCCAAGGGTTAAATTACAAGGAGAGATTACACAACCTAGGATTACATTCCCTGAAATTTAGAAGGTTAAGGGGTGATTTGATCAACATTTTCAAGCTATGAAGGGGAACAGATAGAGTAGATAGGGCAGTCTAAGACTCAGGGGCATAGTTTAAAAATTAGAGCCAGACCTTTCAGGAGCAGAGTTAGGAAACACTTCTACACACAAAGGGTGGTAGAAGATTGGAATTCTCTTCTGCAAACGACAATTGGTGCTAGATCAATTGTTAATTTTAAATCGGATTGATAGAGTTTTGTTAAGCAAAGGTATTAAGGGAGATGAGACAAAGGTGAGTACAGAGAGTTAGACTGTAGATCAGCCATAATCTCATTGAATGGCAGAACAGGCTCCAGGGGCTAAATTGCTTACTCTATGTTCCTTTTTCACCAAGACTTGGGGCTGAATTTTATTCTGCCGCTGCCGGGAGCGGTGGTGGGTGAAAAAAATGGTGGCCCGTACACAAGGGCTGTACGCCGCCATGCCACCGCAATCGAACACACGGTGGCTCAAGATAACACGCCAGTTGGGCAACCCCCCCAAATCATGTGGACGGGGTGGGCCCTCTAACGCCGGCAATGGTGTCAGCTGCCTGTGTGCTTTTTTAAAGGGCAACCAGCCCTTCCAAGTCATTTAAATTTTTAAAGGGCTACCCCCCCCCGCAATGTACCACCGATAAATCTATTGCCCCTTTCCCCACCCCAATAACAATTAAATTCAACATTTGCCCTCTTCCCCCCCAAAATGCTTACCTTCAACATTTGATCTTTTCCCCCACCCCCCAAACCGATCAAAGTGCAGAGATCTTCCCTTCCCATCCTCCGCTACACTAGTAATTTGCATTAGAGCTCATTTCTCACCACCCCCAACCTCACAGCACTAAAAATCATAAGTGCCCCCTTTCCCCACCACGGTGACGCCTGCTTTTCCTGGAAGAGAAAGTGAAGTCACGAGTGCCGACCACTGCTCGGATGATTGTGGCCCAAAGGTAAGATCGCTGTTGATTTTATTTAAATGTATTAATTTCATTAAGTTTTTTATTCTTTCATGGGATGTGGGAATCGTTGGCAAGGCCAGCATTTATTGCCCTTCCCTAATTGCCCTTGAACTGAGTGGTTTGCTCGGCCATTTCAGAAGGCAGTTCAGAGTCAACCACATTGCTGTGGGTCTGGAGTCACATGGAGGCCAGACCAGGTAGGGACGGCAGATTTCCTTCCCTAAAGGACATTAGTGAACCTGATGAGTTTTTACGACAATCAATGATAGTTTCATGGCACCATTACTGAGACTAGCTTTCAATTTCAGATTTTTAATTAACTGAATTTTAATTCCACCAGCTGCCGTGGTGGGGTTTGAACCTGTGTCCCCAGGGCATTAGGCCTAGGCCTCTGGATTAATCTGGGTCCCGTCGCCCAGCAGCAGGGGGGCCGCCATGGAGCCTCGCTGCTGCCGGGAAGGTCGGGACCACACTTCCGGTGTTGGCTCCATGGCGGGCTGCAGCTGGAACGATCTTCCAGCCCCACCCCCCACCCCGCCATGGAGCTTGATGTCGGGAGCTCAGTAAAATCCCGGCCTTAGAATCAGCATGTTAATGGATCTTATTACCACACCTTTAAAAATGTTTTAACAGTGGGGAAGATCAGCTCTGATTCAGGTATCATAACTGTATATTGAATGGTATACAATTGCTGTCAAAATGGCAACATTCAGTACTTGTCTTAATCATCAGAGGTGGCAAGCAACTCCAACATACTGCTCATGAACTCATGATCCTATTCAGGGCATTACTGATCTGAAGACAGGCAGTTAGGGAGGGAATTAGTTTGCGCTGCACTTGCATCTCTCCGTTTCACAACAGCATTGGAGGGCTAATCCAGCAATTTACCCTGTCAGCTTGGGAGGGTAAAGGGAGAGCAAAGGAAGGGAAAGTGGATAAAAATGAAACAAGGAGGTCATATAATACATAGTTTAAAGTGTGTAGGTTATCTGGCTGATGACACGCTTTCCCAGGGCGTGGCAGCTTCAGATTGGCTCCTAGGCCTGTCCAAAATTGGAACTCCCATTAAGATGAATGGGGCTTGTTCCAAGATGGAGGTGGTTCCTCCCCATCAGTGGCAGCATTGGAACAGCACTGGGGAACAAAATCTGAATCACAGGGTTGCTATCATGCAGGAAACTTGATGTTTTCTTTTTAACAAGAGCAGACATAATTATTTTATATTTTTAGATGTGGGAGAGTACTTTGCATCTCTAGCACCTCCTTGTCTGCCCTTCCCCTTTAATTCAATTATATAATGGGATATTAATACAGATAGTTGATCTTTGATTTTGTGACTTTCCTTGGAAAACCATCATTAGAGTGTATCTATAATTACAGACTTTTTTTTTGGTTTAGTTATCTATTTACCTTTATTGGTATCACCATGCCAGGTACCATTCCCAGATGAGAGATGGGCAGGCAACCTGCTTGTAGTCCTCTGTCATTGTCACCCTGTTACCAGCTATAAAGGGAATCCACAATGGCAGCCCAGAGTAACTTCCACATTGACTCACTACCTGTTCCATGAGGAACACCAAACCTGTGCTTGGCAACTCCAATGTCAGGAGTTTACTATTTGAAGATTACAGCTATGATTCTGAACATTACCACTCCATGACAAAGCATGCTGGAGCTCAAACACACTGTGCCAAATAATACCCTGTTACCAATATTGTACAGCAATGCTGGTGTGTAACTCACAATCAATAAGAGAGAAAATGATAATTTTTTGACAATTATTCAATATTAGATTTACTTATTAACTTAGAGAACTACTGCTTTTGCATCTCCCCAGATCAAGCCATTTAACTTGTGTTATGACACTGTAGTTTTTTTTTCTGGAAGAATGCGGTGTGCCTTTAAGGCTGGAAAGGGAGCAGTACTGCTTTAAGGCAGCAAGCTCCAAAGACTAAGTCAAAGAATGCATTCTCGTTGCGTGGGATACAGCCACTTGGAGACTGTGATTCAAACAGTGCATTCTCGTTGCCCGCGATACAGCCAATCAGGACCAGAGATCAAGAGATACATTGTTACAATTTAATTTTGAACTGGCTTAGAGTGGAAACAGACTGTTCTAACTCACTGAGAAACAGACAGACAGCTGTGTATTAGCACCTGAAAGGAGAGCTCTCAGACCGCTTAAACTGAAGGAAGAGAATTTAGTCTGTTTATTTATTATTCTCCCTCAAAATTCTAAAAGATCAAGCCAAAACAGAGATCACTGATAATTTAAACTGAAGGAAGGGAAATTAGACTGTGACAATCTTTTATCCCTCAAAAATTCTAAAGCCAAATTTTTTTAATGAATCAAAGTGTTTGCAAGTTGTTAATTGTTGAAATTCATTGCGGGAGATGGAGCAACTATTTTGACTTTTGAATTCGACTACGGACTGTTCTACTGTTGAAGAACCTTTTTTCCCCCATCGGATGGCTGTGAGGCCTTCAAGCTTCCACATCTGGCAGGAGTGTAAATCTGCACGGACTCTCATGTTTTCTATTTTTAAATGTTATTTATATCTTAGTAGCGTTTAAGAATTTAGTTTTCCTAATTAAACAGTTAATTTGTTGATTTAAAGACACTTGCTTTGGTTAGCATCATTCGGGGGTTAATAGATGGTACAATTTGGCTGGGTCTTTCTTTAATTTGGAAAGTTTAAAATGATATGTTAGGCGATCTGTGGAGGGATGGGATTGAATTAACAATGCGTTTCTCCCACCACAATCAGAATCATATATTTTGATTGGGGGCTTTGACTGGAGCGGTCGGTCGTAACACTTGTCCAAGGCATGCATAGATTAATCCTTCCTTTCTTTGTGGCTGAGAATTTAGCATAAAACAAGTTCAAGAGCAAGTTAATGCAAGTCTGAGTTCTGCAGAAATAGCCATAAATCTTCATTACATTTTATACTGAAAGCAATACATTTTTTTCAGCAAGAACCAAGAAACCAGCCAGTTGAAGTACCATATTCACCAATATACTGCTCAGGGGCAGTGAATTCCAGTGTCTGGCACAACTAGCTTTTTACAGCAAACTTGTAACAATTCAGCTTTCTGATTGACAGGTTAATCCTGATTCAATCTTCAAAACATAAAAGGAGATCCTCTGTTGTTCCATTAGGCAGCTGAGTGATGGAACATAATCTAATGAGAGTGCCACTTACTGATCTCTCTAGAATTCTTGATCGGATGCAGTAAATACTGGCTCAGCTGAAACATCCAAAAGGGAGTTGGACTAAATTCTGATTTAGCAGGGAGTAGGGCGGCACAGTGGCGCAGTGGTTAGCACCGCAGCCTCACAGCTCCAGGAACCCGGGTTCGATTCCGGGTACTGCCTGTGTGGAGTTTGCAAGTTCTCCCTGTGTCTGCGTGGGTTTTCTCCGGGTGCTCCGGTTTCCTCCCACAAGCCAAAAGACTTGCAGGTTGATAGGTTAATTGGCCATGATAAATTGTCACTAGTATAGGTAGGTGGTAGGGAAATATAGGGACAGGTGGGGATGTTTGGTTGGAATATGGGATTAGTGTAGGATTAGTATAAATGGGTGGTTGATGTTCGGCACAGACTCGGTGGGCCGAAGGGCCTGTTTCAGTGCTGTATCTCTAATCTAATCATGATGACAAAATCACATTCTGAAACAAGATTTTTCTTCTTTTTTACATTCTTGCAATGCATTCTTTCATAAGTACTGAGATTTCCAATGGCTGTCAGCCCCCTTACTGCTCTGGAATTCACTGCTCCTGAACCATATGTCGGTAAATACAGTACTTCAACATAGTTTAAAAACACCATTTTTACAGACTGAATACAGAAGGTTCCTTATGACAACTGATGATTGCCATTTACTACATAAAAAAGCATCTTACCTGAAGAAGCCTTTACAGCCTTCACAGGTCATGGCATTAAAATGGAAACCAGTTGCTTTGTCCCCACAAACCCCACAGATCCGTGGGCAATTTTTATCAAATTCATCATCTTCGGGCTGAAATGCAGACGAGCTCACCGCCATCTGCTCCATTTCTGCAATTCTTGATACTGCCAACAAGAAAAATAGGCCTTTTTTGAAATACAAAAATGTATTTTAGTGGCTACATCAAAATATGAACTATGGATAAAATGTAGTTATAAAGACATAGTATCCTTTACAAAATAGTGCAGTGCTCTGCTGGTAGATGCTATAATACAGATCCCTTTAAAGGAATAATCCAGAGACAACTTACAAAATCTTTACAGCACTTTTCAGGATCATCGTGGACAATGGACAATTTTGAGGCTCATTCAGAGGGCATATCAAAATTGGAGGCATTGAGTCCATACTGTCCCAAATAGAGTGCAAAATTAAGTATCAAACTACATGCAATACTTTGCCCTAACAGAAGGTACTCCTTTGGCATCTCATGAAAAGTGTATAACTCACCCTCCACTGGAAGTAAGTGTTCTGCTACCATGAGATTGCAAAGCTGGGAGTGAATACAAAGTGAATTCTAAGTAAAGAGGCACCACTACTGACTCAGTTTGTTCATTTCAAATAACAGCAAACACATTCTCAGCTTTTCTGCCGCTCGCATCTAGGCCGCAGATTACTTCAGTCTTTCTCACTTCAACATTTTCTTCATCTATTTCCATCAGCTGTCACTTTTAAATCATAGCAAAGTTCACCTATAAATAGACATGACTACGCACCTTTACCTCTACCAAATAATTCTTGGCTGTTCCTCTCAACGGCTCCAAACATAATCCATTTCATATCCTTTTGGCAAAGCTAAATAGACAATGGCGAGTTTTCCTAATCATTTTTTGAGCATACACATCAGAATACAAGATCTTGATTTTCAATACGCCACTATAACAAATGATGCCCAATGCTGGTTTATCAACACAACCTATCTCATCAAATGTTTCCTTAATTCATTTGTGTCTATGGTGCCAAGTTATTCTATCCAATCTCACTCAGTAGTTCATTTTCCAGTACACTACCATTTTCCATCATACATCCTGCACATGATGGGTTTTCAGAAAGCCATGGATCTCTTAAGCTATGGTTACAAGGAATCGTGGTTCGCAGAAATTGCACTCAAGATAAGCCCAACTAATGGCTGAACATCATTTGTCCATCCCTCACCCTCCAACCCTACCCGATTACTTTCAACCCGGGCCTTCCCTCGATAGAGGTTAAAGTCTGGGAGAAAGAATATTCCATTTGAGGGGTTAGTGTGAATATTTGATTGAAAGATTGGTTGGAACTTCTGTTTCCAGGCAAAATTGCCCGAGGGAGGGAAGAGAAGGAAAGGAAGGACTTGCATTTATATAGCGCCTTTCATGACCACAGGACATCCCAAAGAGCCAGTGAAGTACTTTTGAAATTGTAATGTAGGAAACACACCAGCCAATTTGTACATAGCGTACTCTCACAAACAGCAATATGATAATGACCAGATAATCTGTTTTTAGTGATGTTGATTGAGAGATAAATATTGGCTAGGGCACTGGGGATAACTCCCCTGTTCTTCTTTGAAATAGTGCCATGGGATCTTTTACATCCACCTAAGAGGGAAGATGGGGCCTTGGTTTAACGTCTTATCCAAAAGACGACACCTCTGATAGTGCCCTCAGTACTGCACTGCCGTGATTTTTGTGCTCAAGTCCTGGAGTGGGATTTGAACCCATAACCTTCTGACTCAGAGGCAAGTGTGCTATCAACTGAGTTGTGGCTGACATGTTATTTTTGTTCTCCCAGCCTCTTCCTGTTTTCCCTACCCAGCTTATCCTCTCATCCTCTTTCCTTGATTGGGTTTTGAGTTTTGTGCTGATGCCAGATTCAGCAAGTGTACTATCTGTCACAATGCCTGTCAGTACACCTGTCAATGATGTGTGAGGCATGGTATATGAAATATGACTAACAAACGTGACCCAGATGTCACTCATTAAGACATTTGAATAAAGGTAATTAGTAATTTACTTTGGCCTATTTTATTGCAATTTGGTGACAAAGTTACCATTTGTTTAACAATTTGCATTTATATAGTACCTTTAATAGAGGAAAATGTCCCAAGGTGCCTCACAGGAGCGTAAACAAACAAAATGTGACACCAAGTCACATAACGAGATATTGGGACAGGTGACCAAATGCTTGGTCAAAGAGGTAGGATTCAAGAAGAGAGGCAGAAAGGTTTAGGGAGGGAATTCCAGAGCTTAGATGTTCCAGTGTTTTCATGGTATCGGAAGATATTTTAGTCCTACTGATGATGTGTTGGTCCAAACATTCTCCCCAGTTCCAAACTAGTCAGTTTTACTTCAAAACTCCTCCGTCTTCCTTCCTTGGACTGACTCCTCAAGCTCCACCTGCTGCTTTCATTCTGCATGTACGTCACCTCCCTACAGCTGTTCCTTTGACCAGTTCCTTCAACCGCATTGATTCTGTGGATCCTGGCTCCCTGGATTCACTGCACTTGATCCTTGCATTTTACTCTGACTGTTCTTGGTTCCACTGCTGGTATAGCAAATCTGCTGCTGCATATCTCTAACACCAAAAGCCACTGTAAAAGATAAGGCTGAAGCATTTGCAACAATCTTCAGCCAGAAGTGCCGAGTTGATGATCCATCTCGGCCCCCTCCAGAGGTCCCCAGCATCACAGATGCCAGACTTCAGCCAATTCGATTCACTCCGCGTGATATCAAGAAACGACTGAAGGCACTGGATACTGCAAAAGCTATGGGCCCTGACAATATTCCAGCAATAGTACTGAAGACCTGTGCTCCAGAACTTGCCGTGCCCCTAGCCAAGCTGTTCCAGTACAGCTACAACACTGGCATCTACCCAATAATGTGGAAAATTGCCCAGGTATGTCCTGTACACAAAAAGCAGGACAAATCCAACCCGGCCAATTACCGCCCCATCAGCCTACTCTCAATCATCAGTAAAGTGATGGAAGGTGTCATCAACAGTGCCATCAAGTGGCATTTGCTTAGCAATAACCTGCTCAGTGACGTTCAGTTTGGGTTCCGCCAGGGCCACTCAGCTCCTGACCTCATTACAGCCTTGGTTCAAACATGGACAAAAAGCTGAACTCAAGAGGTGAGGTGAGAGTGACTGCCCTTGACATCAAGGCAGCATTTGACCGAGTATGGCATCAAGGAGCCCTCGCAAAACTGAGGTCAATGGGAATCAGGGGGAAAGCCCTCCACTGGCTGGAGTCATACCTAGCACAGAGGAAGATGGTTGTGGTTGTTGGAGGTCAATCATCTGAGCTCCAGGACATCACTGCAGGAGTTCCTCAGGATAGTGTCCTAGGCCCAACCATCTTCGGCTGCTTCATCAATGATCTTCCTTCAATCATAAGGTCAGAAGTGGGGATGTTCGCTGATGATTGCACAATGTTCAGCACCATTCGTGACTCCTCAGATACTGAAGCAGTCCGTGTAGAAATGCAGCAAGACCTGGACAATATCCAGGCTTGGGCTGATAAGTGGCAAGTAACATTCGCGCCACACAAGTGCCAGGCAATGATCATCTCCAACAAGAGAGAATCTAACCATCTCCCCTTGACATTCAACGGCATTACCATCGCTGAATCCCCCACTATCAACATCCTAGGGGCTACCATTGACCAGAAACTGAACTGGAGTAGCCATATAAATACCATGGCTACAAGAGCAAGTCAGAGGCTAGGAATCCTGAGGCGAGTAACTCACCTCCTGACTCCCCAAAGCCTATCCACCATCTACAAGGCACAAGTCAGGAGTGTGATGGAATACTCTCCACTTGCCTGGATGGGTGCAGCTCCAACAACACTCAAGAAGCTTGACACCATCCAGGACAAAGCAGCCCGCTTGATTGGCACACCATCTACAAACATTCACTCGCTCCACCACCGACGCACAGTGGCAGCAGTGTGTACCATCTACAAGATGCACTGCAGCAATGCACCAAGGCTCCTTAGACAGCACCTTACAAACCCGCGACCTCTACTAACTAGAAGGACAAGGGCAGCAAATACATGGGAACACCACCACCTGCAAGTTCCCCTCCAAGTGACACACCATCCTGACTTGGAACTATATCGCCGTTCCTTCGCTGTTGCTGGGTCAAAATCCTGGCACTCCCTTCCTAACAGCACTGTGGGTATACCTACCTCAAATGGAATGCAGTGGTTCAAGAAGGCAGCTCACCACCACCTTCTCAAGGGCTATTAGGGATGGGCAATAAATGCTGGCTTGGCCAGTGACGCCTACATCCCATGAATGAATTTAAAAAAAACCTCCACTGGACCCCTGGATCAAGCTCTGCTGCTCATGGTCAACTCTTCAGTCTTCTGTTTGCAGTCAACAGCCTTCAGCAGTGGCCCCCTACCACCATCGACATGTACTCTGACGATACCCAGCTCTGCCTCAGTATTGTCAGACTGCTTGTCCGCCATCCAGTGTTGGGATAAGCCACCATTTCCCTAGTTAAATATTTGAAAGACCAAAGCTATCATACTGGTCCCAGCCACAAACGCTATATCCTCGCCACTGATTCCATCCCCCTTGCCCACCATCGTCTCCGGTTGAACCAGACTGTTTGTAAGCTGGACGTTTTATTTGAGTCTGAGTTGAGTTCCGACTCCATATCCTCTCCGTTACAAAGACTACCTACTTCCATCTCTAACATTTCTCACTTCCCCATATCTGCTGCCTTCATCCATGCCTTTATCAACTCTAGAGTCAATTACTTCAATGCTCTCCAGGCCAACCACACAATCTCCACCTTTCAATACTACTGCCCCTATCTCATCCTGCACCAAGTCCTGCTCACCTATCACGCCCATCTTCACTGACCTACACTGGCTTCCAGTGCCTCAAATTAAAATTCTCATCCTGACATTTAAATCTTTCCATCTTATTCCTGTAACCTCCTCTGGCCTTACAACCTCTGTTCCTCTTACTCTGGCTTCTCGTGCATTCCCCCTCCCTTCACCCCACCATTGGCAGCTGTGCCTTCTGCTAATGAGGTCCCATTCACTGATTTAATTCCTCAAGTCCACCATTTCATACTCTGGAAGTCTCTAGGAGGACTTCTGGGAAGGTGTTGACTCTGAAGACAGTTTTATTTAGCTGTGTTTGTGAAGATAATCAAACTTTACACTTCTATTATTTATATAATTTATTATTATATTCTACGGACCCGATGAACTTTAAAGAGCTGTAGGGTGGGTGGATTTTGACGTTTTTAGAACAAGGATTGAGCAGCTGTGTGACAAGCAATTCAAATTTCTACATGTAATGGCCTATCAAAGGACAATTAAATACCCTGTATAGGACCCATCATATATCAGCTCATCTCCGCTGGTGGCAACATGAACTTTGACAAGTACTGGAGAAATTGGGATGAGAGCGCCACCATGTCAAATAGTCCAGGAGCATTAGATTGTCTTTCACCAAGGTTAAGGCAATAATACGTCTGTGGAAAGAGATGCAGTGGTTTTTGTCGAGGTTCATCCCAAGCAGCTCTGTAACGCAGGAGTCTGTGCTCTACGGGCTGTTCCCAGGGACGCACACCGAGACAAACATCAACTGCTGCTGGAGGACTATCAATTCGGTGAAAGACGCCCTTTAGTCTGCCCGAAACTTGCTGGTCTTCCAGCGCAAAGAGTTGTCCACAACCGAATGTTGCAGACTGGCACATTCCAAGGTCCAGGACTATGTGTTGAGGGACGCACTAAAGATTGGGGCAGCCGCAGCAAAGGCTCAATGGGGAAAGACCACTGTGTAAGGTCCTCCCGCCATAGTGAACCGAGGGGCTGGATCCATGGAAAACCCCTCGAACTGTATCGGGAACATTTTCGTTTGCTGTAAAATGTATATGGCATGAAAAATGAAATGGAAGGGTGGTGAGGCAACTCACTCCTGTATTGAAGGAAACTGACCTCCTTTGCACTGTTTGTAATTTTTGACTTGGTGCTGTTTGGAACTGTTTTGTCATGTATTTTTTACAGATTTTTATGAATAAAGTATATTTGGGAAATAATAAAAAAAAATAAGTCAGGATTGAGTCCAACTCACTTCATTTTGGACTGGGCCTACTGACGGAAATTCCTTGCATCACATTGATCACCATTCTTCTGCTAAACAATGTCTAGTCATTACATCACCTACATTCTACCTGAGTTGAGGAATTAGAAAGCAGCCCACTTGGAGAGAATCATGCATTCTCTTCACCTCAACTTAAAGTTCAGGTGCTCGTTCCTTAATTACGTCACAAGGGTCCATTCCTGGTTTAAGGCAAGTATGGTTCTCCTTTGGTAGGGGTGTGGATGTTCACAGATTTGTTGCCTTCCCAATCATCGTGTTTCTTGATTTGTTCTGTTGGGCTGAGGCAGGATCCTCACTGTTTTTTCGGCGTGGCGCAGTGCGACTAAATTCACCCCTAAATGTTTGCATCCTTACTGCTTATTGCTAAGTTTGAAAACTTTACTGTTCCTGTTTGGATTCATAAGCTGTCTATTTGTAACCAGTGACTGTCGGCATTAGTTACTGTTTAACACCTAATTTGTTACTGTTAAACACTCACTGCTGCAGTGTATAAACAGGCCCAAGCATTTAATTAACACCACAGGGCTCGACATAATCCTGCTGACACAAGATCTGTTTCATTCCGTCTGTTGTAACTGATCGTAGGAAGATCGAGGACATAGTATGAAAACTAATGTGGAAAATACATATCGTGGAGAGCTAATGATCTAACTTGCACGGCATGAATAACTCATGAGGGCAAAGTCCAAATGACTTATACAAATGTCTGAGAGAAGCCTGAAGCAATATATCTCTGTCTCACATATATTTATGACTTTCCCTCTGTCAACATTTGAGGCTGAATTTTCAAAATAAGGTCGAGAACCCGACGCCTGGAGGATTTCCGGGTCCTGACCGCATGCCTGACCCCTGAGCTGCATCGCTAAAGTGATGCGATCTTCAAATGTTGATGCCCTAATTGGGCAGGAGGCAAGCTTGGCACCCAATTAGTGGTGCCGAGGTCTGCAGGAGCTGGGAACTGCCTGCAGAGCTCGAGTGGCAAAGGCATTCAGCAGGCACCATATACTATTTCATTATAATTTTTTCCTCAACCACTCGAATTTTCTTTCTTCCTCTCTTGAGGGCAGTAATTTTTGCCACAGTATAGTTCCACAGACACCAGCTGCATTCCAGTATCTCATCTACCTACCCATTCTTCACATCTGTACCAAGATGAATGACAGCAGACTATGAGATTAAATAAATATCACAGTCACGCCCAATCATTTTCTTACCCAACTACACATATACATACACAAACCAATGCACATCATTAGACATTGATCAGGAGCAGGACCCCTAGCTGATTTTTCCCATTCCTAGCAGACAGACAGTGTTGCATGCCCAGAGCTGCTCCAGCTGAGATCAGGCACGTCAATAAGCAACACTTTAATATTCTTCCGAAATTCATGCAAATTGATTTTCGCTTCTCGCTGTGTCCTCCTTTATGCCAATAGACAATTGAACATACAGGGCCAAAATAGAACACAAGAACAGCAACTCAGAGCTGAATCTTTAACTCCATGACAACTTGCCAAAGCAGAAAACACTAAATGTTCTGTTGAAAGCAAGGCTGCTATTTAGTGCATCTTTGTTGCATTGTAAAATACAAAGATTCTTTTTGATACATTTAAAAAAAATACTTCTAGTCAAATACAGAACTAAAAGTCCACAAGTTTTATGACCAACAATACCAGTTCACATAATTCACCCTAAATCCCTTACTTCAGGGACTTTTACAATGGCAGCAATCAGTAAGGGGTGGGGGAATGGGGCTGCTGAAAGTAACCAGATGGAACAACCTATGTATAGACATCAAGTTTTGTGACGAAAGCTAGATTACTGATTATCTATCTTCAGTTGATATGGAACTGTAGAAGTATAGTCTAGGTTCAGCACACATGAAAAGGCCACAAACAGTTCAGCTAGGCACTGCACATATGTTCTCATACTCCCATATCACAAAGAGTTGTTGGCCTGAATACTTTCAGTTATGAGTTTGAGTCCTTTGAGTCTACTTATTGTGGCAAGGCAATGGTTATGCAGAACTTTAACAACACGGAGGTTTCCGGAAACATTGTCCAGCATAACCACAGGTGTAAAAGAAATATTTCCAGATGGACTCAGTTGAGCTTAAAGTCACTGAGCTTGAGAAATAATTGGAGACACCGCGCTAAATGAGGGGAGACAGGGTTCCTAGAACACATACATTGTAGGAGGTGGTCACCGACACCCGGACAGGGACAGGGAGAAACAGAAAAGGGGATGGGTGATCATCTGCCAGACAGCCAACTCAGCAGAGAGAAATCACGAGCAGCATCATGAAGCAAGTCATTATCCTGGGAAGTGGGGAAGATAAGAGAAGAGATTAATGCAGAAATGTAGTAGCAGTGGATGATTCAACAGTGAGAGAAGTAGTCAGTTGCATTTCCAACTGTAAACTTAAGTCCTGAATGGTATGTTGCCACCCAGGTGCAAGAGTTAGGGACATAATGGGCCAGATCCAGAAGATCTTGGAAAGGACATGAGCCAGAAGCCACAGTTCATATGCAATCCAACGATATAGGAAGAATAGGATTTGACTCCTGCAAAGAGACTACCAGGGCTTAGGAAGTAGATCAAGAAGCAGGATCTCAAAAAGGCAGCAGTCATACTTCTAGACTTGATTATTCCACACTCTCCCATCTTCCACCCTCCATAAAATTGAGTTCATCCAAAACTCTGCTGCCTGTATCCTAACTTGCACCAAGTCCCATTCCCCTATCACCCCTGTGCTCGCTGATCTACATTGGCACCTTGTCCAGCAATGCCTCAATTTTAAAATTCTCATCCTTTTTTTCAAATCCCTCCACAGCCTCACCCCTCCCGATCTCTATAACCTCCTTCAGCCCCATGACCCTCTGAGATCTCTGTGCTCCTCCAATTCTGGACTCTTACTTATCCCAATTTTAAACACCCTCTTCCTTTAAGAGATTCCTTAAAACCTACCTCTCATCAAGCTTTTGGTCATCTGTCCTAATATCTCATTATGTGGCTAAGTGTCAAATTTTGTATGAGAAGGCTCCTGTGAAGTACCACAGGACATTTGATGTGAAAGGCACTATATAAATGGAAGTTATTATTAGTGTATTCGAAATATTGTCCACTTGCCAAGACAAGAACTACCAGATTAAAGGAGGTAAATGCATGGCTAGTGGCATAGCAGAGAAAAGAAGATTTCAGATTCCTTGGGCATCTGGACCAGTTTTGGGGCAGGAATGAGCTGCACTAACAGAACAGCCAACACCTGAACAGACCTGGACCAACACCGCCACAGGAAGGTTAGTTAGACTGTGGGGTAGAATTTAAGGTAATACAGCAAGGGGAGGGGAAAGCAAAATAAAAAAAACATAGACTAGGCATCTTTGAAGGGAAAGTAAGCTTTAAGTGTATAGGTAATGGGACATGGAAAGGTGGACAGAGGATAAACAGGACTAAATAGCAAATAAAGAAATCAGGCATGGGCAGGCAAAGTAAAAGGAAAACAATCAAATCAAGGGAATCCAAACTAAAATATGTATATTAATGCAGAGAGCATAAAAAACAAAATTTCAATAAAAGGGATTCATTAAAATAGCAAAATTATAACATAATCCCTGGTGCCAGGGTAAAGGACATCATGGAGAGGGTACAGAATATTCTGCAGGGGGAAAGGAGTGAGCCAGAAGTTGTGGTACACATCAGTACCAATGACATAAAGAGGGCAGGTATTTAGGGCCTACAGTCAGATTTTCAGAAGCAAGGGAGGAAGTTAAAAATTGGACCTCAACAGTAGTAATTGCTGGATTACTCCCAGTGCCACGCGCTAGCGAGAGTAGAAATAGGAAGATAGGGAGAATCAATGTGTAGTTTGAGGCATGGTGCAAAAGGGAAGGTTTCAGATTCTCGGGACATTGGGTCCAGTTCTGGGGCAGGAGGCACCTATTCAAAAGGGATGGGTTGCACCTCAACAGGACTGGGTCCAATGTCCTCACGGGGAGGTTCGCTATTGTGGTTGGGGAGGGTTTAAACTAAACTGGCAGGGGGATGGGCACCAGCATATAGAAGTAGAAAAGAGGAATAAGGTGCATAAAGGAGTGAGTGTTGGATAATACTAGAGAAGAAAGTCGTACCATATTAGATAGAAGCAGACTAAGAAGGACTACGAGGAATACAAAGATAGGTTTAGAACACATGTTGTTACGCCAATGTGCTTTGTTGAATGATAATTTACTTTAATCCACTGACTGGAGATCTGAATTTATATATTTTTTTAAAAAGACATTTTTAAAAGGCCAGCTAAAAGGATGTTTGCTGGCAGCTTAAGATGGCTAGCTAATTTGCAACACTGTATCCTGCACTGCAATGCTTGTGAGGAAGGAGACAAAATGTCTGCTCATGCCCCAGCAAGACCCACAACCCAGGAATTTTGAAAGGAACTATCTATTCTTTTTAGCAAGAGAGAAATACTGCTAAATGCTATGTTTGAATGACTGAGTGACTGTCATGTGACAAGCCCCTCCCCATCTGTGGTTTTAAGCTTGTGTCTTTCTACAGCAGAGAGAGGAGAAGCAACTGGACTCTGACACGTGCAGACCCGAATGCAGGTCTCTCTCTCTCTCTCCATTCCAGCTTGAAAGCTTTCAAATCCTGCCTGTTGACTGACCACCTTTGCATACTCCAGCTACGATCAGCAACCCCGTTGGAGGAAATCACCTGCATCGCTGTCTCCAAGAGACCCACCGACCCAGTCATCTACCTCTTTAAACTAAAAGCCTCAGGACCACCGAATTCAGCTAGAAGCCAGCCGAATCACCAAACGTCACAGACTGCATACCTCTTTTTTCTATGGACTCTAACTCAACCATCTACTTTTCCCCATTCTGTAACCTATTTATGTGTGTGTGTAAACTGTATGTATGAGAGTGAAAGTTGATGCGTTATTATTTTCATTAGTTCAGTTTCGGTACAATAAAGTTAACTTCTTTCTTTGTTAACTCAAGAAAGCCTGTCCAATCACTTACTTGCTATAATCATAACAAGAACCAATCAAAGACCTACTGAATTGGCCAGTACATCCACATTAAGAAAGAATTAAACCTGTTGTGGTCAAACAAGGAGAGGGAAAAGAGGGAATCCCTTCAACCCCTCCTCACTTGACCATAACAATGTAGATAAATGCACACGTATGGTGTACAAGGTTGGTGAGCTACAAGCACAAATAGCCATGTGGGAATATGATGTAGCAGCAATAATAGAAACATAGCTCAAAAATGGTGAGGACTGAGCGCTTAACATTCAAGGATACAAGGTATTCAGAAAAGATAGAGAAGGAAGAAAGAGAGGTGGGGTGGAAGTACAGGTTAGGGAAGACATTGTACTGTTGGAAAGAGACCATGTCCTTGAGGGGGCACACTGAGAGAATAGTTACCAAAGCATATGGGATCTTGGGCTTCAAAAATAGAGGCATAGAGTACAAAAGCAGGGAGGTTATACTGAACCTTTACAACATTCTGGTTAGGCCACAACTCGAGTATTGCGTTCAGTTCTGGTCACCATACTTTAGGAAGGATGTGAGGGTCCTTGAGATGGTGCAAAGGAGATTTACCAGAATGGTTCCAGGGATGAGGGATTTTAGCTGCAAGGTTAGGTTGGAGAAACTGAGGTTGTTCTCCTTGGAGCAAAGGAGATTGAGGAGAGAATTGATAGAAGTGTATAAGATTATGACAGGCTTAGATAAGGTAGACAAAAAGCTGTTCCCATTAGCTGATTATACAAGGACTAGGAGACAAAGATTTAAGGTTTTGGGCAAAAGATGCAGGGGGGGATTTGAGGAAGAACTTTTTTACACAGTGAGTGGTAATGACCTGGAACTCGCTGCCGACGAGGGTACTGGAAGCAGAGACAATGAATGATTTCAAAAGGAAATTGGATGAGCACTTGAGGGAAATAAACTTGCAGGCTACAGGGATAGAGCAGGGGAAATGGGACTGATTGGATTGCTCTATCGAGATCCAGCATGTACTCAATGGGCCAAATGGCCTCTTTTTGTGCTGTAATGTCTCTATGACTCTACAACAGCAGTAAGTAAAACATGGCTGGAGCTGGATCAGGATTGGCAATTGAATATAACGGAGAATAATATTATTAAGGAGGGATAAGGGAGAAAGAAAAGTAGGAGGGATAATGGTAAGAGGCAATATTATAACACCAGAGCACACAAATTTAAATAGACAAGTGTTCCAAACAGAATTCATTTGGATGTAATTGAGAAAATGATCACATTACTGGGAGTATACAATAAAAGGAAGAAAGAAAGAACTTGCATTTATAAAGCCCTTTCACTGCCTCAGGACATCTTAAAACTTTTCACAGCTAATGAATTACGTTTGAACTGTAGTCACTGTTGTAATGTCAGGAAGCGCAGCAGCCAATCTTCACACTGCAAGCTCCCCCAAACAGCAAATCAAGAGAATCTATGATGTTGGTCGAGGGATTAAGGTTAACCAGGATAATTCCCCAGCTTTTCTTCAAATAGTATCATGGGATAAACTGGGACAAAGGGGGATAACACAAAAGGTAAAACAGAAAATGCTGGAAATACTCAGCAGGCCAGGCACCATCTGTGGAGCGAGAAACCGAGTTAATGGTTGGAATTTTATCAGCATCCCGTAGGTCTTGCCACCAGGACCAAATGTGGCTCCTGAGCCCGTACAGGTGAACAGCAGGACCGCAGTGGCGATTTTATCAACAGCGGCCAATTCAGAGGCTGCCGCTGGAACCTCCGTCTCATTAAGGTGTTGCCTAACCTGCTGAGTGTTTCCAGTATTTTCTGGCTTTTTTTTCAGATTTCCTGTATCTGCAGTATTTTGCTTTTGTATCACAAAGTAACTTTCCCAATTACATAATACCACCAAAGAGGTGTTCAGAGGCACAAAAATTGCTCAACACATTGCATCTCTTATACAGTGAATGATAGCTAAATTAGCAAGTAGGCCAGCACCAACAATGGCAGTTAGGAAAAGAAGGTGGTCATTCAACCCCTCAAGCCTGTTCCTTCATTCAATCATATCTTGGCTGATCTGGATCCTAACTCCATCCATCCACCTTGGCTCTATATCCCTTAATACCGTTGGCTAGTGTTACGAATGCTGGACTTTGTCGTATGGTTATGTTTTTAAAAACTGTGATCTTTAAAGCAGTATAAATTGGACATTCGGAGGAAACATGTGACCTCACTCAACTTTGCCCAGAGACAAGCCAGGAATCTTGGTTACCATGAGAACCAGGAACACAGATCAAAGACCCTTTTGAAAGCAGGGTGCAAGGTTCTAACACCTAAAGGACAATGGGTTTTGCCTTCCCAGGCTCTCAGAATGTAAACAGGGAGCCAAGGGCTCTAAACTGCAGATCTGAGTGACAATTCTTAACACCTGGAAACAAAGGAAGGCCCAGGTGGTTTTGCTATGGCCAGACTTCTGGATTCTGAGAATTGTAAAAGGCAAACGACTATTGGCTTTTGATCTGGATAAATTCAGCAGATTTTCTTAGGTCTGGAGGAAGAAAGGAGGAAAGGAAGACCAGCAAGCAGAGCCATGCAGCCAAAAGAGAGAGAAAGAGAGGCCAGTGGGTTTTGAGAGAAAACAGCTGCTCTCAGATCACTGATACAGCAAAAGGCTGCTAAGATTTGAGCCCGATTTGAAGGCTCGAGGTTTGTGGAAGAGAAAAGACCAACGGGGTCACCAGAGATTGCCTTATTAACAGAAGATCAGTCTGGTGTGCTCAGATGAAGTGAGCAAAGAGGACACTGGCTTTGAGGAGGACACTGGGAGATCCAACCCATTGCACCTGGGAGGAGTTTGAGACTTTTTAAACTCAAGGATACCTTTTTCACTGAGAACATTGCGTAACGTATAAATGTGATGTGGGTTTTTCGAGTGTGTTAATAAGTTAATGGGAAATACCTTTCTCTGTAATTTAGTGTATTAGCTACCAAGTACTATTTAGTTATTGCTGATTTTTAGTTTATTTGTTACAGTAAAGTCTTAAAACATGAAATCTTGGTGTGTGATTCTTTAATTGGTCACTGCGAAATTCATATCTCTTAGTTAACGGTCTCTATTGAGGTCGTAACACTAGCACAATTTGATCAATCTCTGATTTAAAATTATTAATTGGGCTAATACCTACTGCTTTTTGTGGGAAAGAGTTCCACATGTCTACCACCCTTTGTGTGAAGAAATGCTTCCTAACATCTCCCTGAATGGCCTGACTCTGATTTTAAGAGAATGCCCCCTTATCCTAGACTCCCCCACCAGTGGAAATAGTTTCTCTCTATTTACCCCATCAATTCCTTGCAAAATCTGAAGAACAACAATCAAATCACCCCTTTACTTCCTATATTCCAGGGAACATAAGCCTAGTTTATGCAATGTCGCTTCATAATTTAACCCTTGCAGCCTGGTAACGTTCTGCTGAATCTGCACTGCACTCCTTCCAAGGACAATATATCCTTTCTAAGGTGTGATGCCCTGAACTGTACACACATCTGTCCAGATGCAGTCTAACCAGGGCTTTGTATAGCTATAATAAAACGTCCTCCCCTTTATATTCTAGTCGTCTCGTTATAAAGACTAACATTCCATTTGCCCTTGTGATTACTATTATCCTTGACATATTTCAGTGATCTTTGTACATGGACCTGTGAATCTTTTTGGATCTTCAGCTGTTCCTAACTTTTCAACTTCTAAAAAATATTCTGACCTATTCTTTTTTGGTCCAAAATGGATGAAATCCAGGTGCCACAGTTCTGCACACTTACTTAATCAATGTCTCTTTGTAATTCTATGCTCCTGTCTACACTATTTACTATGCCACCAATCATTGGCTAACTTGAAGAAAAATGGCTCTCTATTGTATTATCCAAGTCATTAATAAATATAGAGAATAGTTTCAGCCCCAGCACAGACCTTTGTGGGGCACCATTGGTCACTTCATTCAAGTACATTATCTCTACTCGCTGGGCTGAATTTTCGCCACGGAGGCATGAAACAAGAGTCAGGTTTGTTTTCAGGTCAGAAACCCACCTCTGGTGGGAAACTGATTAAGGTTAAGATTTTCACATGGGTGAGCCCTTAATTGATATGGAGACCAATTTCCTATCCAACTAGAGCCAGTGGGAGTGGGAATGGAGGTGGGTCAGATGAAGTGGGGGACTGATTTAGACTCCCATGTCAGCCATCACTGAGGCTGCTGGTTGATCTGAGGGCGAGATCTTCAGATTGTGCCAAAGCCTTCCACTGCACCAGAGGGAAGCGAGATGTCACAGGAGAGCCGGAGGCCTGGCACCTGGGGCAGGACAGACACTCGCTTCATCGATGCCGACCTGGATATAATGTTATAGGTCATGAGGAAGAGGAGGGAGGTCCTCTTCTCGGAGGGTGGTAGGAGGAGGCCACCTCGTTGTGTAGAGCACTAAGTGGGTCATTGGGGTTTTTTCAAATATAAATGTAAAAATGGTGTTAGTCTTGATATCCCTCCCAAGTTTATTTTCACATTCCTTTATAGTCTTCCTTTGTTGTTCTTTATATCTGTCCCAGTCCCCTTGATCAACCCTATGCTTTGCACTTTTGTATGCTCTTTCCATTCATTTTATACGATTTCTCACCTCTTTTGTCGACCATGGCTGTTCTATTTGTAAGTAGAACTCTTGCCCCTCAGGGGCATATACTGATCATGGGCCATTTAATCTAATAACAATTTTGACCAATTTGCTGGTGTCAGTCTCTGTTTTATACCATTAAGTTAGATTTGCCAAAATCTAAAATCTTTGGGCTGGATTTTGTGCTGGAGGCGGGGCTCCCGGCGCTGGGCTGAAAAGGCGGGGAGAACCTGCCTCTGGTAAGATCCCAGCAGCAGTGGGAAGAGGCCCTTAATTGACTGTTAATAGGCCACTTAAGGTCCTCAGTTTGCCTCTAGGCAGGAAGGCCATCGTTGGTCTATGCCAACCCCGAGAAAATTGTTTGGCGATGGGGAGGCGATGGGCCCTCCGCCCTGCTGCCCCCACCACCTGTTGCGATACACTGCGTCCCCCCACCTCTGATCCCGCCTTGGGGCGACACAAAATCTTGGCCTTTGTAACTGTGCTATGTTTCAATCATTTTATGATCACTGTTAGATAAATGTTCCCTTACTGTGAGATTATTAACTAAGTCTGCTCATTAATCATGACTAAATCTAGTAGGGCCTTTAAAACCCTGGGGTGGAAAGCATCAGGTCCTGCAGATTGGTCAGTCTTTAGTGTCATTATTGTTTCTCAGTACTATTTTCTTGCTTATGTTAACTTCAGTTGTCGCGATACTTGTCAATCAATCTGTCGTATAGGGATCAGACAACAACCTTTGAAGTGACTTCCAACATATTAGTCAAGATGTCTATTTCCCAAACATCCAATGCAAAGGACTTTCAGAATGCAAAGGAGACAGTATAAACTCATCACAATACTTAAGGATCTACAAATTCCTATGAAAAAATATCAAGAATATAGGGGCCAATTTTCCTGACCCCAGACCATGCTGCACATGGACAGGTCCATGCATGCCTGAATTTACTGGGTTAGTCCATTAACATGGTCCAGTCACATCCCAAGCACAGGCCTGCACCTGGAGTCAAGGGGAGAGTAGAAACCAGAGCGTATCTGCAGATCTGACGACTGGCTGCAATATTCGGTCTGTTCTTCTCTGATAGCGGCCAATGGCTGCTGGGGACAAAAATCTGCCCTTCAGCCCTCAGGCCTTGCTGTCGGGCTCCCTCAGACCCACTTCAATCTTTGGGGGTCACCAGTTTAAGGCCCAGCGCCGTTGTCTTCAGGTATCTCTGAAAACAAGCACGCAACTGACAAGCAAAGAAGAAAGTGAGGCGAAAACGGCAGGAACTCCTCAACATATAGATAGCTACCCCCTACCATAAAATGGAGAATTTTGTACAAAAAGTATATTCACAAACATTTTCTCCTCCTTAAACAGATGAGTATTTACTCAAGGAACAGGAAGAACAAGTGCAATAAAAACCCGATGAGTTCATTTTATATTAGTTAACAAAAGTCACTGAGGAAAAAAAATCCCTTGAACAGATTTAATGCGAATCAATGTTTGATCTGGGATCCTGGCAAGTAATCCAGTGAGAATGGATTACTTGCCCTCCAAGGGGTATTTTTTTTGCTAAGCCCATAGTGTTTTTTGCTTTTGGATACAACTACTACCAACAGTAGTACAGGACGGAGATTTATTTGATGTGCACAGTGAAATTAAAAAGAATACAATCTCATATGATCTTTCAGAGGTTTTCATTTCATCCTCTCCCAAGACTTCTCAGATCAGATTTTCACTGGAGGCACTGTTAATGATGGCTCTGAAAGCAATTCAGAAAATAACTTTAGACCATCTTTTTCCATCATGAACCAACCAACTGGTGTGTGATAAGATGAAATATTACACCAGTCGGTGTCATTCTAGATTTCAATTGTGGGAAAAACTTCATAATTCATATGCACTCATAGCACTTGTGAATTGTTTTTTCACCTCAAATTAACTGTAGTAAAACTATCTCTACTGATGCGCGACCAACAATTACTCCCCACCTCACTGTGGAATACCATTTCAGCCTACATGAGTCACTTGTAACTCTGTCACCATGAGTTATGTCTCCAAAGCACATACCAAGTAAATAGTCCCTTTATACGTTTAGATGAACCACACTCTAATAAATTTGGCAAAACAAGATTTCACAAAATTGAGTAAGAATGGGCAGTAGGGTTACCACTCTTGTTGGACATATTTCAGGAGGTGTCATCAAGTGACCTGCTGCCTCCAACTGCCCCACCCCCACACTCCTGCCATTGGTCATCCAAATTGTCCTTACTTGCACCGCACTGCCTTCCATGCCAACAGGAAAGTGAATAGACCCATTATCTGATTGAATGATTCTTGACTGTCGAACAGCTGCAAGAACTGCACTTTAAATCCCCATTTTAGAGGGATAGCAATAAACAGGACATGAACAGGTTAATAGATGGGGGAAATAAATGAAATTTAATACAGAGAAATGTTAGATGCTATATTTTGGGAGGAGGAATGAGATGATGAAATAAACACTAAATGGTAAATCTTAAAAGTAGAGGAGTAGTTTAGTTTTAGTTTAGAGATACAGCACTGAAACAGGCCCTTCGGCTCACCGAGTCTGTGCCGACCATCAACCACCCATTTATACTAATCCTACACTAATTCCAAATTCCTACCACATCCCCACCTGTCCCCCTATATTTCCCTACCACCTACCTACACTAGGGACAATTGCTAATGGCCAATTTACCTATCAACATGCAAGTCTTTGGCATGTGGGAGGAAACCGGAGCACCCGGAGGAAACCCACGCAGACACAGGGAGAACTTGCAAACTCCACACAGGCAGTACCCAGAATTGAACCCGGGTCGCTGGAGCTGTGAGGCTGCGGTGCTAACCACTGCGCCACTGTGCCGCGAGATATGAGGTTAAGATACACAAATCTTTAAAAGGTGAGAAGACAAGCTAAAAAAGTTGTAAAGATATGGGATCCTAGATCTTACAAATATGGACATAAAAGAGTACAAACGCAAAAATGATATTAAACCTGTACAAATCACTGGTTAGGCCATAGTAGAATATTGTGCCCAGTTTTGGTACCTTACTTTAGGATGGATGTCAAAGCCATGGAGAGGGTGTAGGAGGGATTCATTAAGATACCAGGAGTGAGATGCTTTGATTATGACAAGGCACAAGAGAAACCAGGGCTCTTTTTATTTAAGCAGAGAGGATTAAGAGGATATCTGATAGAGGGGTTCATAATCTTGAGGAACTTCGATAAGGCGAATTGGGAAAAGCTATTTCAACCAATTATCATATAGAGGACATAAATTTAGGATCACCACCAAATAAGAGGAAGTATTTCAGAGTATTTCTTCCTTTATTTACAGCGGGGTGTTAGGACAATGGGCTGAATTTTCGCAATGGAGGCGGAAAACAGAAGTCAAGACTGCTTCTGGGTCCCCAACCCAGCTCTGGGGGTGGGGAAGTAGATTAAAGTCACCATTTTCACGAGGGCAACCCCTTAATTGTTTGAAGTCAGGTTTGGGGGCCAATTAGAGGCCACGGTGGTGGAAGCGGATGTGCAAGCCTGACTTAAACACCCCATGGGAGAGGAAGGAGGTCATCTTCCTGGAGGGTGGCAGGAGGAGACAACCCACCCAAACTAAACAGGCCTGGATTGAGAAAGCTGCCACTGTCAGCAGCAAAAATGTAATTAGAAGAACCTGGATTCTGTACCATAAAAGGTTCAACGACCTCATACACACTGGCAATACGAGTGCAACTCACCTCAGGATAGGTCTCAGGGCTCGCACCATCCAGTAGACACAGCAGCTGAGGAGCCTCAGGGCATATACTGCTCCTGAACACAGAGGGGTGTGTGCCCAGGACACTTACTGACCCCCTCAGAATGGCTCAGAGTCACAGTGCTGCTGAGGAACTGTCACTACTGATACATGCAGCTTCTAATGGATAGGGGCAGATGCCATTGGCCATTGAAGATAGCAGTGCCTTATCTTGTTCTCTTTCGTCCTTGCAGGTGAAACGGGCACATAATGCCCGGGAAAGGGTGTTGACAGGCGGTGGGGTTCCATGCTACCAAAGGATAATATCAATAGAGGAAAGAGCAATGGAGATAGCCAGGCTTCTGGATGAGGAGGAAGTCAGGCCAGGCGAGATGGTGCAGATGGTGATTACAGAGTGTGAAGCGCTCAATAGTGGGGGGGGGGAAAACAGCGTAAACCACCCAATCCAGTAGCATACCGAGCACAGAGTTGCATTGGGTAGCCTCAGCACTGCAGTGGCTTCTGCTTTCCGAGGCTGGTTCTCCTGATCTCTTCTTGTGTCTCCCAGAGGTGCAGGTGTCTACCCAACAACACTTTCTTCCTCCACAGCCCCAGAGGAACCTCATGAAACTGAGGAAGAACTGTCACACCTGACAATCGCACCATCCACCAGCGCAGATACTCTCACCTTGGTGGGGTCCTGGTGGACGTTTAGATAGGTTGGCACTGGGTGAAGAGCATGCTACAAGTGTGCAGGAGGAAGTGCCAGAGTTAGAGGCAGCTGTGGGAGTCCATCCAGCTCATGTGTGCCACAATGGCTCAGGGCTATGAACGCATGAGCTCCTTCACAGAGAGAATGGCCAACCTTGTGGAGAACCACATGCAGCATCACTGAGTGGATGCAGGAGCATCGCACTGGCATGCACGGGATGCATGTCACACTGTGTACCCTGTAGCAGTTAGTGGCGCTGATAGCACAGAGATGTCTGGAGTGGAGGCCAGTTGCACCCCAGCTGGCATATCCATCCAGCGTACCCAGTAAAGGCTGAGGATGTCACGGAGGTGAATGAGGGTGCCACCCCTCATGGGGCGAGTTCGTCATCCACGGCGTCCTTGGCTCTTCTGACTGTGGGAGCCTCTGTGCAGCAGGGCAAAGTGATGAAGTCTGCCCCGCAATGATGCAGTTGCAGCAGCCTCCGGAGGTGCCCCCATGGGCACCTCCATGATGAGGACAACCGCCACATGCATCTCAGCCGCAGGCAGAGACCAGGGAACAGGCTGCCTCCACCTCCTCTGAGGCCACAAGAGGAGCACCGCATAGGAATGGATGAGCGTGGAGGCCACCGCATCACACAAAGCACTAAGTGGCTCACTGGATTGTCTTCCTACTGTTTCTGTGCACTGTTTCCCTTTCTTGTCATTTTATAAGAAGAAGTGGAAGCAGGAGTGGACCATTTGGCTCCTCGAGCCTGCTCTGGCATTCAGCACAATCATGGGTGATCTTCTGCCTGAACGCCACTTTACTGCCCGTTCCCCATATCCCTTGATTTCCTGAGACACCAAAGATCTATCTACCTCAGCCTTGAATGTACTCAATGATGGAACATCCACAACCCTCTGGCTTAGAGAATTCCAAAGATTCTCAACTCAGTGAAGAAATTTCTCCTCCTCTTAGTCCTAAATCATCGACCCATTATCCTGAAACTGCGGCCCCATGTTCTAGATTCCCCAGCCAGGGGAAACAACCTATCACTGTCTATGCTGTCAAGCCCCATCAGAATCGTGTATGTTTCAATTCTAAACTCCAGAGAGTATATAATCAAGCTTCAAGGCACATGTCTGAGACTCATTTTATTGCTAGCATGACGAAGAAAGTGGTATGAGGTGCTGAAGGAGATCAAGGGTTCATACAAGGAGAGGGCAAAGGCTCTGGGCACATGTGCATCCTTCACTGGCAGTAAGAGTTCAGATGTTCTGGCCACAGGCACCTTAGAATGACTTGCCTCCCATGCCTTCATCCTGGGTCACAGACACTCAGTTGAAACGTTCCTGAATCAGAACATCTTTGACATTCATGGCATCCTGATCAGACATTCACGCCTGCACCCGGCCACCTCCTTGTGCAGCCGGGGACCTTGGTGTTCTGCATCCTCCCCCTCCGTCTCCACTTCCTCCTCCTCTCTCACCTCCTGCTCCTCCTCTTCCTCCGATCAGCTATCTCATTCCAGGGTCTCACCATCCTCAAGATCCACGCCTCTCTAGAGGGCCATGTTATGGAGAATGTAGCAGACCACCACAATGACCAAGACCCTTGCAGGAGTGTATTGCAGGGTGCTACCTAATTGGTCCAGGCACTGGAACCACATCTTCAGAAGCCCGATGGCCTGCTCAGTGGCTGTTCTAGTGAGTAAGTGGCTTCAGTTATATAGCCTCTTTGCCTCTGTCTCGGGCTCTCATAGAGGGGTGAGTAGCCATCTTATCAAGGAATACCCCTTGCTCCCCAGAATCCATCCATGTAGGTTGGGGGTTGGAGTGAAGATTTGCAGCAGCCTGGACTGGCGGAGGATGAAGGAGTCTTGGCAGCTGCGAGGAAAGTGAGCACAAACATGGAGGAAGCTCTTGTGATCGCAGACCAGCTGAACGTTAAGGAAGTGGAAGTCCTTCCTGTTGATGAATCGCACTGGTTTGTTACTGGGTGCCTTGATGGCCACATGGATGCAATAGATGATGCCCCACTCCCGGGGAAAATCCAGCGATGACAGCAAAACACACTGTCCTCTGTCCCTGCGAGGCCACATCTGCCATGAAATATATGTATTGCCTGGTCCTGGCATATATGGTATCAGTGACCTGTGAGATGTGGTGGTGTGATGCCGTTTGTGAGGTGCCACCAATGTCCCCTGCAGATCCGTGGAAGGAGCCAGAGTCGAAGAAGTTCAAGGCTACATTGACTTTGATGGCTACTAGCATGGCATGGCGACTCGTGCTGCGCGGTGCGAGGTCTTCGGCGAAAAGGGCACATATGTCCGTGACCATCTGCCTGGAGAGTCTCAATCTCCAGGTAGCACCTTCTTCAGCAGTAGATCCTATGTGGAGGGTATGGCTGTGTCCTTCCTGTCCCTCATCCCTCTCCTCTGCTCTCCCGATGTCCGGGGTTCCACCCTTCCTGTGGAGGATGTTGCTCCTCATCGCCACTGGACCCAAAATCCGCGAGTTCTGCCCCCATTGCCAGCTGCTGCCTTCCATGTGCTCAGCTGGTTTCCTAGTTGTCCATGGTTGCCTTTCCCTCTGCTCTTCTGCCCTGACAATGCCAGGAGGGCGATGACCCCCTGCATTGCCCACTCTTCCTGCCCCCTGCACAGCACCATGGGCACCTGTCACCTAATGGCTGAGTCCCCCTCGGCACCGTTGCAACTTTTATGGCTCTGGGGTAATTCCCTCGAACACCCATGATGGGCTCTTCATTCTGTTCCTGTCTGCCTTCACCTGGTTTGCCCCAGACAGCGTGTGTAGCCCCTGCAACCCCGTGAAACTCTCAACTTCCCCGTTAATGAGCTCTGTAAGCACTCTAATTGGCTTTAATAGGGAATCAGGTGGGATCTCTGTCCCACCCTCCACCCGCCCTGCTTAACACTGCCGGCACCAGGAATGGTGTTGCAAGACCGGCATGCCGGCTGGCACCATTACTTTTGAGCCCCGTTCCCGACCTCGGTGGGGCCCAAAAATTCAGTCCAATGGTGGAAGGGACATGGAGAGAAAAAAAAAAGACAAACTTAAATAGTCAGAGATCCACACCATTGTGCCCTGAACAAGCAGGGTGGATAAAGGGGAACCAGTAGTTGTAGTGTATCTGGATTTCCAAGAGGCAATTGATAAGGCGCCACATAAAACGTTACTACACAAGATAAGAGCTCATGGTGTTGGCGGTAATATATTAGCATGGATAGAGGATCAGCTAAATAACAGAAAACAGAGAATCACGATAAATAGGGTCATTTTCAGGTTGGCAAACTGTAACTAGTGGAGTGCCTCAACTATTTACAATCTATATTAATGACTTGGATGAAGGGACCGAGTGTATTGTAGCCAAATTTGCAGGCGATACAAAGGAAAGCAAGTTGTAAAGAGGACACAAAGTGTCTGCAAAGAGATATAGAGAGGTTAAATGAGAGGGCAAACATTTCGCAGATGGAGGATAATGGAAAATTTGAGGTTATCCATTTTGGCAGAAAGAATAGAAAAGCAGAATATTTAAATGGAGAGAGACTGCAGAATACTATGGTACAGAGGGATCTATGTGTCCTTGTACATGAATAACAAAAAGTTAGCATGCAGGTACAAGAAGTAATTGAGAAGGCAAATGGAATGTTGGCCTTTATTGCAAGGAGGATGCAGTATAAAAGAAGGGAAGTCTTGCTATAACTGTACAGGGCATTGATGAGACTGCACCTAGAGTACTGCGGACAGTTTTAGTCTCCTTATTTAAGGAGGGATATACTTGCATTGGAAGCAGTTCAGAGAAGGTTCACGAGGCTGATTACTGGGATGAAGGGATTGTTTTATGAGGAAAGGTTGAGTAGGTTGGGCCTTTACTCATTGGAGTTTAGAGGAATGAGAGGTGATCTTATTGAAACATAAGATTCTGAGGGGGCTTGACAGGGTAGATGCTGAGAGGATATTTCCCTCGTGGAGGAATCTAGAACTAGTGGGTACAGTTTCAGAATAAGGAGTCTCCCATTTAAGACAGAGATGAGGAGGAATTTCTTCTCGGAGGGTCATTAATCTTTGGAATTCTCTTCCCGAGAGAGCAGTAGAGGCTGGGTCATTCAATATATTCAAGGTTGAGTTGATCTACAAGAGAGTCAAGGGTTATGGGGGGCAGACAGGAAAGTGGAGTTAAAGCCACAATCAGATCCATGATCTTACTGAACAGTGGAGCAGGCTCAAGGGCCTACTCCTGCTCCTATTTCTTATGTTCTTATGAAGAGTACCCACAAAAAGTGCTTGAATAGAATGTAATATTCCGTTTAATCGGCGATTTTTTAAACAATGATAAATTTACCCTTTTGGGTTTTTGAGGCACCAACTGAATGTGTAACTGTTGCTTAAGCACTACAGCACTACCCCGAGAGGCAAAGACCACTACTTATTAAGATGGCTTCATTCCCTACCCCCAGAGGAAAAGCACTACTGGCAGGCAAACTAGATAGCAATCACCAGCATTACTTGCCACTGAGCCAACCATTTTATTGCGGCTTCCCACTTCAGCCATCCCATACAGGCCAGCAATGTGGTTTAAGTACTACTGGCCTGTATGGAGCTTTCCCCAACATTACGCTGTAATCAGATAGTAAAGTAACAAATACAACCTGGTATCTGTATGATCGTCTTGCACAGTTGCTTCAGACATGTTTGCTACTTTTGAATTGCACATATGTATTTGGCGCTAGTCTCCAAATCCAGTCTGCAGTATAAAACGGCAATTTCAAAACAATAGGAACCAGATCATATTGGGGAATCTGGGTCCCCATTAAAACCATTAGAAGCCATGTAAATGAGATACAAGAACAAAATATGGAACTAGGCTAATCGAAAACTTGAATTAGCAACTACTGAAACCTTTGTGTGTATCCAGTTTTGCTAGTATGGATACCTCTGCATTGCAATTGTACACACACATATTTGGCATCTTAAAAGATACTATTTCAGAAATAGATCAGCTACCAACTAACTGCTTAAATGGGGACCCAGCTGCTTGATGTTTTTCTCAGCCAATCCAAAAGGGCCACATAAAGGCTGCGCAACATGCAAATTCATTCAAGGTCATATGCCTACAGACCAAACTAGGATAGGAGAATTTAAGAGGAGGCTTGTTTACAAATGTACTTGCTTGGTGACGGGCAGTGTTTGAGAAAATTTATTTGTTTACAAAACCCATATATAATCATATAAATAACACTGAGAGTCATCAATATGTCAGTTATATGATATTGTTCTGAAGATGTATGTTACATATTGAGTGGCACCAAAGACAGACACCAAAGATGGCCAGCTCGTGTGTGTTTATTGCATCATTACACACTGCGCATGCTCTGACATCTGCAACATTAACATATGTGAATACATTACACTGCTTTCCCTTTTGAAAAGAAAAGTATTTTTGTTTCTTTTCAAAAACAAACCATACTTTCTTTCTGTAGGTTTTTCTTTGATACATATTCAAAAGGCTATGAGTTGTGTATAAAACAGATTCCTTATTCTTTGAAAATATGCATCTTATACGTGTAATACATACCTTATACATGTGCAATCTTTACTCCCAATAAATACACTGAAAACATGAATGTGTGTGTTGAGTGCTTATTTCAACCAGTCTTATTTCAACATTTCTTGCAATTGAATGTTTTGCATATATGTGTATGTACTTTACAATGATATCAACCAAATATATCAACAGTGGTATGCTTCAAAGTATATGTCCATATATACCTTTTCTAAAACAATTTCCTGTTTCACTCATTATACAAACTTCAACAATGAGATGCAATGAAGCAAACCTTTCTGGATCTGCACACTTGGCATAATTAAAACTGGCTTTTCTTTTGTTTTGAACTATATTTACAAATCAAGTTTCGTAACTGGTTTATGAAGCCTTCCTGATCTCCTTACAGGTTTTGGACTGTTTGGTTTTGGTTCAGTACTTAAAGATCTTGTTTCTTTCTCAGAAATTGGTACTTCAGACACTGAAGTCTGAACTGGTTCAAACTCTGGCACGAGCTCATGATCAAGTGCATTGTGCTCGTATTTTGGTTCATCCTTTGCTGGGATCATGTGATCTACATAAACGTTTCTCACCTTTCCATCAATTTCAACCAAGTTCCACACACTTCTACTACATTTCCCACATCCCACTTGTGTGACTTGTGAGCGAGGCTCAGAACACAAACATGATCATTTTGCCTGAAACTTTGTTCCCTTTTGTTTGTGTCACACTGGTATTATTGACTGAACTGTTTGTGCTCAACTTTAACAGTCAAGTTTGGTGGAACCAGACTCTAACCTGTCCTTAACAACCTCCTCATCAAAAGCTCAGCTGATATATACCCTGTAGTGGAGTGTGGGTTGTTCTATAATTCAGCAGGAAATTAGCCAACCGTTGTATCATACTGAGTTTTGAACACCCACGCAGCACTTGTTTCTTGAGTGCTTCTTTAACTATCCGAACGGGTCTTTCAGCTGCTCTACTTGATGCTGAATGGTAAGGAGGAGTGAGGGTACGTTTGATACCGTTTTTCTGGAACGGAGCAAAATGAAATTTAGGGCCATTATCTGAGACAAGCTCCTCGGGCAATCCATGACAAGCTAAAATAGACCATAATTTGTCTATTGTTTGCTCAGTATTGGTGTTTTGACCCATGTGCTTTACTGCGATGCACTTTGAGAGGCTATTGACGACAATTTCTTGGTACTCATTTTCCTTTTCACAAAAGTCGACATGAACTCTTTGAAATGGCCATAACCATAACTGAAAAAGGGCTTTTGACAGCTTATTTCTACAGTTTTGGCAGATAGTACATTTGCTTACCAGTAATTCTGGGTCACTGTCTAGATCAGACCAATAAACAAAACCTCTTGCTATCCATTTCATACTGACTATTTCTGTGTGTTCAGTATGGAGTTCTGCCAGAATCCTCTCTCTCAAAAAACTAGGTACCACCACTCTGTGAACACACTTGATGCAGCCCTATTCACATGACAACTCATTGCAACGATAGTGGAATGGGTTCAGTTCCTCATATGTACACTGGTCAAATCCTGTTCATCCATTCAATATCTATTTGTAGACTCTTCAACACTGAGTCTTTGTGAGTTTCAGCTGCAGTGATTGGAAAGTCATCATCTACTACCCCTATTGTGAAGATTGCCCTTCACAGTTTACTTCTGAGTCCTCATGTGGCAAACGTGACAGTGTGTCAGCGATAGCATTCTCTTTTGAACTGCGATATTCAATGTTGTAGTCGTACTGTGAGAGAAGTACAGCCACCGCTGCAGAGAGAGAGAGAGAGAGAGAGACAGAGACAGAGAGAGGGACAGAGAGACACAGAGAGGGGAGAGAGAAAATTGGTGGTGGGGGAAAAGAGAGAACCAGAGAGTCATAGAGTCATTTACTTATGACACAGAAGGAGGCCATGCAGCCCATCGAGTCCATGCTGGCTCTCCAGGGAGATATGCAGTCAGTCCCACTCCCCGGCTCGATCCCCGTAGCCCTGCAAGTCTAATTCTCTCAGGTGGCCATCCACCTTTCTCCTACAGTCATTGATTGTCTTCGCTTCCACCACCCTTGAGGGCAGCGAGTTCCAGGTCATTACCACCCACTGTGTAAAAACGTGCTGCCTCATATTGCCCCTGCATCTTTTATCCAGAACTTTCAATCAGTGTCCCCTGGTCCTCGAGGGGGAGAGGGAGGGAGAGAGTGAGAGTGAGTGTGGGGAAAGGAGGGAGGAGTGATCAAGGTCTCTCCTGACAGATGGAGATCTATCCAGAATACTCTGCATCGCTACATCAAGTGTGTGGGTAGAGATTAACTACTTATGCAAGCAAAAACAAACAATGCCAGGTCTGTCACGAAATCGGTTTTCAATATACTGACAAGAGGGTAAGTCAACAAATTAGTCTTCTCATTTAAAGCTTCTTCACAAAAATGCACAGTTTTTGCTGTTTTGATAGTTGGATACATTTTTAATGCCTTTAACTTTCCAAAATTTGCTCACTGACCCCCTATATAGGACAAAAATTGTAATGTGGTCCCCCACACAAAAAGGTTGGAGAGCCCTGTTTTAGACCATTCCAATATCACTTCTTTCTTCAACAACTCATGTAATGGACTCACTGTTGCAAGCTCAGGCAGAAATCGCGAGTAGTATTGGACCATGCCTGGAAAAGATCTAAGCTCATATCATCTTATGGCTTATGGGCATTGACAATAGCGTCTATCTTCTCTTTCACTGGCTGTAGTCCTTTTTCATTAATTTTCAAGCCAAGGTTCACTATCTCAGATTACACAAAGGCACACTTGCTCCTTTTCAACTTCACATCGTGATCATTGAGCCTTAATACTTCATCCAACACTTGAAGATTCTCTTCCTCCGTTGCAGTCTTGATCAACACATCATCCTGATCACACAAGCAATGTGGCAGTCCATGCAAAATCTTATCCATTGTAACTTGGAAGAGTTTTGGAGAAGACATTACACCATAGGGCAGCTTAGTGTAGGAATATAACTCCATGTGACTCACTTGATCCTTCTTCTTCTTTGGCCTCCTTGTCTCAGGAGACAATGGGTAAGCGCCTGCAGGTGGTCAGTGATTTGTGGAGCAGCGCCTAGAGTGGCTATAAAGGCCAATACTTGAGTGACAGACTCTTCCACAGGTGCTGCAGATAAAATTGGTTGTCAGGGCTGTTTCACAGTTGGCTCTCCCCTTGCGCTTCTGTCTTTTTTCCTGCCATCTGCTAAGTCTCTTGATCCACGTTGTGCATAATCAGGGGACAAATCCAACTTTGTGAATAGCTTGGACCCCGTTAACTCCACATACAAATCTTGGGAGGTCGGTAATGGATACTGCTCATCACCCACTGCCTGGTTGATGGCGACTTTGTCCCCGTATAGTCTTACAGTTTTGTCTGACTTGGGCACCACTACAATTGGGGTTGCCCAATCACTGGTCAGTTTTCACTAGGACACCGCTCCTCTCTAGCTTTTTAGTTCCATTTCAACCTGGGCTTTGAGAGCATAAGGAACTGGCCTAGCCTTGCAATGTACTGGTGTTGCATCAGGCTTAATTTGGTTGAGTGCTTACTCAACGACGATGCCTTCACAGCTGCCCTTGAAAATGTTCCTGTAACTATTCAATAGCTGTTCATGCTTCTTGGTCGTCTCAACTTGGAAAACATGCTTCCAGTCTAGCTTCAGCTTGCAAAGCCAGTCTTTGCACATTAACATTGGTTTGTTGAGGTATCTCGCTACAACGATAGGTAACTTGAGGGACCTGCCCTTATATTGGACATTGCACTCCATTTGTCCGCATGTTTCTAATACCTTACCAGAGTGGGTTTTCAATTGAGCTGCAACTGAAGCTCTCAGTTAGAGGTACATCACTGAATTGGCTCTCATACGTGTCTCTACTCATAATGGAGCAATCTGCAGCTGTATCGATTCTCATGTGGACGTTCTGTTGATTTACCAACACCTTTGTACAAAAGTCTCTGTCATTTGAGTAATTGCTAGTGGTATAAATGCTGTACAGCCCCAGCTCCTCTTCACTTAGGTACTCTGGGTTCACTTCAAGATTGTGACCTCCAGCCTTGTGATGTCACTGTTTTCCATTACCACTGGAATGAATTCTCTTTCCTGCTTTGGCCTTCGCTCGGCAAGCAGTTGCATTATGGTCTATCTTTTGACAATTAAAGCATTCGGCATTTTCTGTACTGACATGTCGGTGCTGTGTGGTTGCCCTTACAGTGATAACAAGTCACTAAACCACTATTACCAGCACTCTTTTGACTAGGTCTCCCCACTTTAAGCTTGGCGGAAGCCTCCTGAAAGTGGAGAGAAGCTGGTCTAGTCACCTGCGGACGGTGAAATTCCCGAGCTTTCTTTGATGCCATCTCCGTGGGAAGATCTTACACACTAGCTCAAATGTAAGATTTTGTGTGTTCAGTAACTTTGATTGGATTCTTTCATCCACCAATCCACACATGGATCTGTCTTGTAATGCACGGTTTAAGAATGTACCAAAGTTGCAGTGTAATGATAAATTCTTCAGTGCCACAATGTACTCACCAACTGTTTGACTAATTCTCTGGTTTCTGATTCCAAATCTCTAGTGGATTCGGATTAAAATGTGTCTCCAACTTAGTGATGATTGTTTTGAGTGACATCTTCTGCCTTGTTGTGAACAAGAAGGTTTGTCAGTGTGCCATACACGTCCGGGCCAATATTAGTCAGCAAAATTGCTTTCTTGTGCTCAAGAATTGCCTTATTCTGAGTCTGGGGCTCTTCACTTTCACCTTCACGTTCTAATATATTATTAGTTCTGAAAAACATGCCCATTTTTTCAATATATGAACTGAATGGTTCTCAAGCCCTCTCGTATGTTCCAAGCCTTCCGATGTATCACGTGGGCACAGCCATATTGTCCCATTTCCAAATTCAACAGTGATACTGTAAAAGCTTCACTGTGGCTGTCCGTAACAGTGATAGAGTCTCATGCACACATAACTGTCGGTGTGAGGTAGACGTGATTCAACACAAGTGTTCATAATAAAACATCTCGATAAGTCAGGTTAGGTAAAACAAACTCACTCAAAATCAGTCCAGTCAGTGGTTGAAAAGGGCCTCCTGGCCAGATGCAAGATTTTAATCAGATGCATATTAGGACCCTGCAGCAGCCCATTCAACTGAGGAGACAGTTCCAGACACTGTCTGACACAGTGACGACGTCAAAAGTCACCAGAAAATTCTATTTTTCCCCTCTCCTTTCCTGGCATTGTAGTCTTCTTGTTGGATTTCAGTTGCAGAGGGATTAGTCTCAGGTCCTAATCTGCTCTGACCCGCCTTGCGGGAGTGTGGCCACGCGATGATGGGAATGGTGAGGCTCCTCATAACATGGCTAAAATCTCTGCCATTCGAGTGGGCAGGTCACCAGGAGCCGGCTGTTCCTGTTCACTGCGGTCCCTGCTGATATTTGTGGACTTTCATCCCATTCTTGTCGCCAAAAATTGTTACATATTGAGTGGCACCAACAAAGACGACAGACACCAAAGATGGCCAGTTCCCGTGTGTGTTTATTGCATCATTACATACTGCACATACTCTGACATCTGCGACATTAACACAATATATGAATACATTACAATGTACAGCTTTTCTCTCTCCCCACACCTGAAAAAATAGTTGTGGAAAAAGTGTTCAGCAAAGACTGTGTGTTTTTGATAAACATGTAACACTTAAGCAATCACTTGGGGAGAGCACCTGTGTACATAAACCTGAAGAAATACACGTATCTTAGACTAGGAGAGTTACACATTGCACTATCAACCATTAGGTAAATAGACCACATTAAAATCATTGCAATAAAATTTAGCCAAAAAGACCTTTCAATCGATAATTCTTCACCTGTGGAAATAACCTCAGGCAGCCATGTCTCTGCAGAATAAACTCTCAAGTGACAACTATGGAAATAGGCTGATAATCTTCAGGGAGTTATTTACTGCAGTGACAAGTTGGATCTTTTCTTTCATAGAATGCAAACAAGGATTTTCTGTAACTTCTGGCTATTAGGTGTGGAAAACTAGAGAATTGTGCATATTTCTTAAGGTTCTAACATTCTGGGAATAAACAGATGACATATGTTATACTTCTGATGGTGCAAAAATGCCACATTATTTAAATAGTGCACGTTTTTGGACAAAGAAAACTCCTCAGTGTGAAAGCTACCCTTTTTGTATTGTGTAATAAAGTACAACCTGCCTCCTGATCTTGTTGTTTCCCTCCACACAAGATCAGGGGGCAGGTTGTTTAACCTTGCCCGTCTAAGAGCGAAGACCAAAGTACGGAAAGTCCTCATCAGGGAACTCCTCTTTGCTGACGATGCTGCTTTAACATCTCACACTGAAGAGTGCCTGCAGAGTCTCATCGACAGGTTTGCGGCTGTCTGCAATGAATTTGGCCTAACCATCAGCCTCAAGAAAACGAACATCATGGCACAGGACGTCAGAAATGCTCCATCCATCAATATCGGCGACCACGCTCTGAAAGTGGTTCAAGAGTTCACCTACCTAGGCTCAACTATCACCAGTAACCTGTCTCTAGATGCAGAAATCAACAAGCGCATGGGAAAGGCTTCCACTGCTATGTCCAGACTGGCCAAGAGAGTGTGGAAAAATGGCGCACTGACACGGAACACAAAAGTCCGAGTGTATCAAGCCTGTGTCCTCAGTACCTTGCTCTAAGGCAGCGAGGCCTGGACAACGTATGTCAGCCAAGAGCGACGTCTCAATTCATTCCATCTTCGCTGCCTCCGGAAAATCCTTGGCATCAGGTGGCAGGACTGTATCTCCAACACAGAAGTCCTCGAGGCGGCCAACATCCCCAGCTTATACACACTACTGAGTCAGCGGCGCTTGAGATGGCTTGGCCATGTGAGCTGCATGGAAGATGGCAGGATCCCCAAAGACACATTGTACAGCGAGCTCGCCACTGGTATCAGACCCACTGGCCGTCCATGTCTCCGCTTTAAAGACGTCTGCAAACGCGACATGAAGTCCTGTGACATTGATCAAAAGTCGTGGGAGTCAGTTGCCGGCGATCGCCAGAGCTGGCGGGCAGCCATAAAGGCGGGGCTAAAGTGTGGCGAGTCGAAGAGACTTAGCAGTTGGCAGGAAAAAAGACAGATGCGCAAGGGGAGAGCCAACTATGTAACAGCCCCGACAACCAATTTTATCTGCAGCACCTGTGGAAGAGTCTGTCATTCTAGAATTGGCCTTTATAGTCACTCCAGGCGCTGCTCCACAAACCACTGACCACCTCCAGGCGTTTACCCATTGTCTCTCAAGACAAGGAGGCCAAAGAAGAGAAGAATAAAGTACAGCATGACATCTATGTGGGGACCCCCACAACCCTAAGTATAGCAGGAGTGAAGTACATGGCACCTGACCATAGCAAATAAGTGTGAAAGAATATGTGACCAGGCCTACGAATTATGAGAAAGATCAATCACCACAGAACAGCATCTGGTCACTGGTACATGCATACTTCAAGTTGCAATTCTAACCCCAATCCATTCTTCTTCCACAATTATCTGAATCAAGCCACCAGATTGTCAAAAGATTCAGCAACATCTAGCATTTATATAGCACCTTTAATGGAGAAACATGTTCCAATGAGCTTCACATAGGCGTAATCAGACAAGAATGGATATTGAGGCAGAGAAGCAGATCAAAGACTTAGTCAAAGTGTTGAGTTTTAAAGAGAGTCTAATGGAGGAGTGGGAGGTGGAGAGGCAGATTAAAAGAATAGCACTACGAAATCAATAACTGCTAGGCATCGTTCTAGTGTCCATCCCATACCAGGTGGCAATACATTACCCCATATCAGCAACGCACAACAGTCAAAACAGCAAAGCGGGGACAAGCCAATTTGAAAGAATTAAGAAATCACAGACATAAATAGAATAAATCCAGGTAGTTATCATATTTCCTCCACTATGGTACCAATTACTATAAAATCTGGTGTATGAAATCATTACTTGTGTATGCTCTCATATCCTCTGAACACATTGAAACAATAAAGATCAACATAACTTCAGATTTTAACTTAAGTGACAATATTATAGAAGTGCAGCTTACAAATTAGATTTTACAAGAAGTATATTATGATTGACTATGCAAAATATCCAAAAATATGAATATACAACCTCATTAAGTCTTTGCTTCATCAACAAAAGATAGAAGTCAAAGTGACTAAGCAATATGCAACCATCTGCAAAGCAGGCAGCATTTTAAGCAACTCCCTCTCTTCTCTAAACCTGTGTAGCAGCAAGGAAAGGGGGGTGAGCAATCCTTCTCGTTAATTTTAGCATGATTTAGAATTTAAAATCTTTTCTTATACATCATTGACTTCCAACCTTCAGGGGAAAAGATGATAAAAAGCCATTTTGTTTAAAATTCACTTCAAAACTGAAGCCAATTTTATAGTGCTAATAATTACTGCCTAACCTATTTGTTGTTCACTGTGAACTCAATTTAGAGCAAATCAGAGAGAGCAAACAGTACCATTTTTGTAGTCGTCTTCAAATGCTGAATCACAATACAATGTTAATCAGCAGATTAAAGCACACAGACACAACAATAAAAAGGATCAAGCAGCAAATCGTTGCACAAGAGCATATTCTCCCACTCATGAAGCAGCAACATTTATTCTTGCTGCCTCCTTCTCCCTATAGAACAGTTGCATTTAGTTTGCAAACTCAGCTGGGACTCACTGAAAATAAAATGAAAATGAATAGAAACCAAAGTCTGCAACTTCACGGAAATCATGAAAAAGTTTGACTGCACTGACAAGCTCACAGCACCACCTCTCAATTTTGCTCCCATACAGACGAGTACTTCCATATACTATAGATAGAATAATTGCCCTTAAAGAAATATACCATACCCATTCACTTACTAGACTAGAAATCAAGTCGCTGCTTGTGGCTTGAAAGTAAAGGGGGGTTGGTCATCTTATATGAACATCGCTGTGAAGGATAATATGCAGCTCTTTACTAGAAAGTGAGCTCACCTGGTCCCGATCTCTCGATTATGAACTCTCCACCAACAGGCTCTTTCTAGCACTCAGTCTTCTGCTGCCTCCTCTGACTTCCAATCTTCTGCTCACTGTGTGCAGCAGGGGCAGTCAGTGCACAGAAAAATTAAACTTCCCTCTCTCCAAGGAGTTCTGGTGACTGAAATGACTCACTTATAAAATGCACAAAATTTTTTTCCAGGTTCTGAGCTACAAGGTAGCAGTTGTCTCATATATGTAAATGTGTTACATATACTAATATATGTTATATCTGTGTTACCACTTCAAATTATTCCAGCAATAGAGAAAGCGGTTAGTTAATTCATACGGACTACTCACTGAGATTATCAACCCAAATCAAACCTGGAAACTGTTAAAGACAGCACTGCAAGTTAGGAAAAGCACCACAATCCCCTCAATCTAAAGTCCATAGGGACTCAAGCAGGTGGGAGCGCAGGGAGAAAGGTGCACTCTGTACAGTGACGTTCTGGAAAAACTGCTTCACCTGGGAAAATACAAACATGAACACAACTGCCTGGTTTGCCACAAGCCACCCTCAGCTATGCTGCACTTGCTAAAACGTATTTTCTCTTTCTACCTAATGATGAACTCACTTTACACTTCTGGCATTTTTCCTGTTTTTATGTGACATACCTGAATACTGTGATTGTACATTTTCAAAAGGAAAAATGAGACGTTGTTATACACAGAGAAAACTTTGAATTAGGGACCAAGGCAAAAGTTTTGTGAAGTAGCTCATTTTGATCAACAAGATTTGATAGATATCCATGTGCATTGGTTAGTTATCAGACAAGCAAAAATGACAGAAACACATGCACAAGCCCAAGTTCCAGTGTAAATACTGGGCTCCCATGCAGTTATACTGTCACTGTTTTCCAAAACGGATTCTACTTCACAACTGTATCACAATACACAGTTCACATTGATGTAAAACTGCTGTGACCTATGTGAAACAATTAAAGAACACATTTGGACATAAAAACATAGAAAGATTTATGGCATTGAAGGAGGCCATTCAGCCCATCATGTCTTTGGCAGCTGAAAGAGAGCCATCTCGTCTAATCCCACCTTCCACTCTTGGTCTGTGGCCTTGTAGCTTACGGCAACTTAAGTGCATATCCAAGTGATTTTTAAAATGAAATGAGGATTTTTGCCTGCTACCTTTCTGGCTGAGAGTTCCAGACCCCCATTACCCTCTTGGTGAAAATATTACTCCTCAGCTCTCCTCTAATCCTTCCACCAATTACTTTAAATCTATGCCCTATGATTACTGACCCTTCAACCAAAGGGAAATAGGGCCTTCCTATCCACTCTATCCAGGCCCCTCTTAATTTTATACACCTCAATTAGGTCCCTCCTCAGTCTCCTCTGTTCTAAAGGAAACAAACCCAGTCTATACAGTCTTTCCTCAGAGCTAAAATTCTCCATTACTGGCAACATTCTTCGTAAATCTCTTCTGTATCCTCTCTAGTGTGAGCACATCCTGCCTGTAATGTGATGACCAGAACTGTATGCAGTACTCTAGCTGCAATATAACTAGTCTTATACTCTAGGCCTTGGCCAATAAAGGAAATTATCTTGTATTCCTTCCCAACCACCTTATTTACCTGTCCTGCTGCCTTTATCTGTGGACATGCAGGCTGGGATTTTATGTGGCCCCGAGGCCAGGGGTGGGGGGAACACGAAGTATTGTGACAGGTGGTGGGGGCCCATTGCCTTCCCATAGCCAAGCGATCTTCCTGGGGGCGGGATAGGCCGACAATGGCCTTCCCGCCCAGAGACCAATTGACTGATTAACGGTCAATTAAGGGCTTCTTCCCGCTGCTGTTGGGATCTTACCACTAGTGGGGGGGTGCCTCTGCCATGCGGGGAGGGCGCCTTGTAACATGAGGCGCCCTCCCTGTGGGCTTGGGGTGGGGTGGGGTGAGGCTCCCTCCTCTGTGGGCAATCTGTGGCCCACGGAGGAAACCCGGAAGGAACCACTTTACCCCCTCCTCCGGAACCACCCTGCCCCTGGACTGCACAACCACCCACCCATCCCCCCTTGCCGCTGCCTTCTGGACTGGCCCTAGTAACCCCGCCTCACTTACCTGAGGTCCTGGGTTCCAGCATCGGGCCTGGGTCCAAGGTCTCTGCAGTACCGGCAGTGGCCACCACTCTCAGCAGCGCTGCTGGTAATGCTGAGCTGCCAGCCTCTGATTGGCCGACAGCTCTTGGAGGCAGGATCCCTGTCCCTTTAAAGGGATGGGGATCCTGGCTCCTGAAACTTAGATTTAAAAGACCGGAGGATCGCTCTGGGGGGCATGAAAAGGCAGAGGCGGGCTTTGCCCCACCTTTTCGGCCCAGCACTGGGAGCCCCGCCTCCAACACAAAATCCAGCCAACAGTCCAAGGTCCTTCTGCTCGCTACACTTTTCAGAATGGACTTTCATGAAATAAACCTCGTACAACAACTTGCATCTATGTAGCGTATTTAACGTAATAAGACACTCCATGCTTCGCATCAGCATTATCAGACATAATTTGACACCGCGACACAAGAGGAGACATTAGGACAGGTGACCAAAAGCTTGGTCAGAGAGGTGGATTTTAAGGAGGAGAGGGAGGCGAAAAGGTTTAGTAATTCCAGAGCTTAGGCCCTAGGCAGTGGAAGTCACAACTGCCAATGGTGGGGCAATTAAAATCAGTGGTGCATAAGAGGCCAGAGTTGGAGGAGTGCAGAGATCTCAGAAGGTCGTAGGGCTGGAGGAGATTGCAGAGATAGGGAAGGGCGAGACCCTGGAGAGATTTGAAGACAAAGATGAGAATTTTAAAAGGGAGTCAATGTAGGTCAGCGAGCACAGGGGTGATGAGTGAACAGTACTTGGTGCGAGTTAGGATTCGGACAGCTCGGATAAGCTCAAGTCTGCAGAGGGTGGGATCCAAGACTAGCATTACCCCAGCTACCTCCTCCTCTATTACCTATGTTGATCTGATGACATCCTTTCCTCCTAACTCTGGCTTCTCAGTAAAAGCTATAAAAAAAAACTAAATTCTGAATTACAGTAAAAACATTATGCAGCTTTCACTGGATCACCAATACACCATAATCACTCAGAGTACACACCAGTTAATGACATCTGGTTTATGGAAATGTTCTGTTAAAGGGAACTTAGGTTCACCAGGAATTCATTCCCTGAATACTTTAAATGGGAAAATTGTTGGTTTATAGAAAAGTTCAGACAGAGGTTTGTTGGTTTATGGAAACTGTTCTTGGCAAGCACTCGTACTAGCTCAGTACAGAAAATTCACAGATGGAAGCACTTTAAACAAAAGTCTCGTTTGCATGTAAATAAACTACTGCAGTGAGCCTCCACTAGCGATTAGAGAGATTTAAGTACAAATATGTTCAGCCAACATGGTTTGAGCTTTGACAGAATATATCCTGCTATTGCCACACAATTCTATACATTGCTGTCAACAGATGCAAATCTGCGATAAGACAGGTAAGCATTTTAGAACTCTGGAAACAGGTCAGGATTAGTTCACATACTTGTGTGTTTTCTTAAAGTCCCTGACCTACAGCATACAATCTAAAACTTGAATAGGTAATTGATCCCTTACAAAAACTTAAGTCTTCTAAAGTTGAGAATCCTGAATTGGCACTTCAAATTATATTACCAAACCAACCTTGCTCACTTCTTTTCAAATCAAGTGTTTGATTGTACAAGGTCATGGGTTGAATCGATAATGTTAATACGAGTATGAATGACATCATCAGAATAGCTCATTGAACAGAAAGGGAGTAATACATTGTCCAGATATACTCGTGTATCTTCTCTAGTGCTGTTCACTGTAAGTTGGAGGATATAATGCATAAAATATTTATCTTTTACTGCGCGTTCAACCTTGCCCAACCCTTTAAGGTCGGGAGTTTAATTGCTGAACATGGGTCAATTAGGGGTTAATTGCGATTGGTGAGGGAAGCCGCAGGTGTTTGCAAACTCTTGGCTCCAGCTCAGAAGAAACCAGCATGAAATGATTTTTTTGTTCACTGTTTTTGTTCACAGCAAGTTGGATGATGTACTGTTTTAGAAAGGCAAGAATGTTATACCATCTGATACATAACGTGTCATTCTGCTAAGGTGGAGGTGTACTCCCTCAAGGCCACAAGCTCCAATTGTTCAGAAAACTGAAACCTAGATGAAATATCGTTTAATCAAGGAACTTTGCAAATATGCTGGTCAGCTTCATATTCCAGGTCAGAAGCAAGCACCATTTTAAGGTTGTTTTGCATCTGTAAAAGTATGACACTTACTCATGTTAGACATACCACATTTAATATATTCCATATAGAATCTTGTCACATTGATCACTTTACACCAGAGGACAGATTTGTTTACAATGACAGCTGCTTCTGGCACGGCCCACAATCTTAAGAAAAGCACCCACGCGGGCATCATGCATGTGCCAAACGCATCTGAACTGGTGCTATCCTGACGTCATACAACCCTTTTGGCTGACGTGATGCCTATTGCCCAAATTTAGACCACGGAGGCCCATTGTATGAATTCATACATCACTCATCAAAGATCAGGTGTTCAGCTGCAAGAGGGATCCAGCCAGCACCAGCATTACTTAAAGGGCCAGGGACCCAACTTGCAGGCAAGATGATTTTTAAGAACTGTGGAGGTGTTGTGGTGAGTTCCTGGATTTTCAAATGATTACATCGAGGATATATAGCACAGAAATGGGCCATTCGACCCAACCAGTCCACGCTGGCATTTATGTTCCACTCAAACCTAATTTTTTTTTCCCTGTTGAAAAAAAGTCCAAAGTTTCGCCAGTGACTGTTGCTACATCCTCACATGGAGGGTAGAGGATTTGGTGACCTGTCCACACAAAAGCTGCAACAGGTATGGGGACTGCAGCCGCAATGCTTCTGGGTCTGCAGTACGACAAGGAGATGGAGCAGAGTCTGCAGAGGGGGCAACCTGTGCAGAATGCCCTCTGCCAATTTGGGGCTGGATTCTTCCATGCTCCTTGACAGTGACAGGAGGCTGCCCGGCAGGCCAGCTGATGCACCCAAAATCCCGGTCTGCATGCCCATCAGCATTCTCCTGTATCCCAAGGTTGTCATCTGAGTCCCCAGTAACAGGACTGGTCTGCCACCTTGCCCAACTTGCCCTCCAGTGAACTGGCACACAAACCATCCTTTACCCCTGACCTGGCTGCAACCCACTTGCCCAGTGACACCATGTGCAGATCCCAACTCTATACTAGCCTCCAAGGTAAGTGCAGTGCCAGTATCTGAGCTGGTGGCTGCAAGTGCCAGGTCAGGTGACAGGGCCTCGTCAAAAAAAAAGTTTCACAGCTTTTGGCCAGGGTTGGATAGGAAATTGGTTGCATTCTTGTTGACACTTCTTCTTTGGCCTCCTTATCTCGAGAGACAATGGGTAAGCACCTGGAGGTGGTCAGTGGTGTGTGGAGCAGCGCCTGGAGTGGCTATAAAGGCCAATTCTAGAGTGACAGACTCTTCCACAGGTGCTGCAGAGAAAATTGGTTGTCGGGGCTGTTACACAGTTGGCTCTCTCCTTGCGCCTCTGTTTTTTTTCCTGCCAACTGCTAAGTCTCTTCGACTCGCCACACTTTAGCCCCGCCTTTATGGCTGCCCGCCAGCTCTGGCAGAGCTGTTGACAGAGGAGTGTCATTAATAGTAGTGGCATTGCACACAGGGCACTGGATTTTAAGAGCCCATCACCGATCCCAGTGGCAAGCTCAAAAAATGGTGAGCCACTGCAATCTCCCGCACGGTGGCTCATTTAAATAGCCAGGGTGGCCTGCTCACCCCCCCACCCCAATCACATGGAGGGGGTGGGCTGTCCATCCCCAGCAAAGGTGTCAACTGCCTGTGTGCAGGTGCTGGCGCCATTTTTAAAGGGCAGCCAGCCCTGCCAGCATATTTAAATTTTTAAAGCTATACCCCCCCAAAAGATATCAAATAAATTTCTAAGCCCCTTTCCCGCTCCCCAATAACAATTACATTAAGTATTTGCCCTTTCCCGCCCCAATCTGAATCTGACCTTCCCCCCGCCCCCGCCACCAGACTGCACAGAGTTTAAAGTTCACCCCTTCTCACCATCCCTTACACCCATTACGTTTATTTGACCCCGTTCCCCTCCCAACAGAAAATATTAACTCCTCCACCCTCTCCACCATTGTCACGTCAGCTTTCCCCAGATGGAGAATTGAAGGCACAAAAGTGCCAGCCACCGTGCCGAAGATCACGGCGGGCCCTCAAGATTTAAGATAAACTGAATTAAATTTATGGCATGTCAGTAATTTAAATATTTAATTCCAGGTCCCGTCGCCCAGTGGCTGGGGGGCCACCACGGAGCCTCGCCGTCGCCAGGAGGATCGGGCTGGGCCCGCCCAGCGCCAGCCTGTGGTGGACCGCTGCTGGAACCATCTTCCAGCGCCCCCTGCCACAGAGCCCGACGTCGTGGGCTTGGTAAAATCCAGCCCAAGGAGTCAAGACCAATTGTAGTCTTCAGATCAAGCAGGTTTAGAGGTCAGTTGATAATTGAACTAGGGCTTGCAGAAGTAACTCTGTTCCCATTTTAAAGTCATTCATTTGATTCTTATTTACACAGAACGATTTATGGCACAGAAGGAGGCCTTTCGGCCCATCATGTCTGTGTCAGCCGAAAAAGAGTCTAGTCTAATTCCACCTTCCAGCTCTTGGTTCGTAACCCTGGAGTTTATGGCATCTCAAGTGCCTATCCAAGTGACTTAAATGCGAAGAGGGTTTCTGCCGGATACCGTTCAGGCTGTGAGTTCCAGACCCCCCACCACCCTCTAGGTGAAAAAATTACTCAACGCCCTTCTTATCTTTCCACCAATTACTTTAAATCTATGCCCTCTGATAATTGACCTCTCTGCTAAGGGAAATAGTTCCTTCCTATCCACTCTATCTGGGCTCCTCATAATTTTATACACCTCAATTAAATCTCCCCTCAGTCTCCTCTGTTCCAAAAGAAAACAAACCCAGACTATCCAATCTTTCCTCAGAGCTAAAATTCTCCATTCCTGGCAACATTTTCATAAATCTCTTTGGTACCCTCTCTAATGTGATCACACCCTGCCTGTAATGTGATGACCAGAACTGTACATAGTTAGACTGCAACAAGGTCTAGGCACAGGACTGAACTAGTACCTGAGGTAACCTAAAGACAGGTCCTCTGTAGTTGCGGTCTAACTAGCGTTTCATACAGTTCTAGTATTACCTCCGTGCTCTTATACTCTAGGCCTCGGCCAATAAAGGAAAGTATCCTATATACCTTCTTAATCATCTTATCTACTTGTCCTGTTCCCTACAGGGATCTGTGAACATACACTCCAATGTGTCTCTGTTCCTCTACAATTTTCAGAATCCTACAATTTATTGTATATTCCCTTGCCTTGTTTGTCCTCCCCAAATGCATTACCTCACACTTCTTCAGATTGAATTTATTTGCCACTTTCTGCCCACCTGATCAGTCTATTGATATCTTTCAGCAGTCTATAACTTTCTTCCTCACTATCAACCACACAGCTAATATCATATCATCCGCAAACTTTGTAATTGTACCCACTACATTTAAGTCTAAATCATTGATGTATATCACAAACAGCAAGGGATCCAGTACTGAGTCCTATGGAACCTCACTGGAAACAAGCTTCCAGTCACAAAAACACCCGTCAACCATAACCCGTTGCTTCCTGCCACTGAGTCAATTTTGAATCCAACTTGCCACTTTCCCTTGGATCCCATGAGTTTTTCATTTACTGACCAGTCTGCCATGTGGGACCTTGTCAAAGGCCTTGCTAAAATCCAAACAGACTACATCAAACACACTACCCTCATCTACCCCCCACTTGTTGCTTTCTCAAAAAATTGAATCAAGTTAGTCAGGCAAAACCTTCTCTTAACAAAATAAGAGAAAAATACTGCGGATGCTGGAACTCTGAAATGAGAACAGAAAGTGCCAGAAATACTCAGCAGGTCTGGCAGCATCCGTGGAAAGAGAAACAGAGTTAACGTTTCAGGTCAGTGACCCTTCATCAAAACTGGCAAAAGTTAGAAATGTAACAGTCTGTAACAGAAATGTAACAATGTAACAAAAACATGAAAAATAAGTTAAGACTAGCACATGGTTAAAAATAAATAACATAAAAAATAAAAACACATAAAAATAATAAAAACATAAAATAATAAAAAAAAAATGGGGCTCATTGTCTGAAATTACTGAACTCAATACTGAGTGCAGAGGGCTGTAAAGTGCCTAGTCGGAAGATGAGGTGCTGTTCCTCGAGCTTGCATTGATGTTCACTGGAACACTGCAGCAGACCAAGGACAGAAATGTGGGCATGAGAACAAGATGGAGAATTAAAATGGCAAGCAACCAGAAGCTCGGGGTCATGCTTGCTGACTGCATTGGATGGTATAAAGATGATCCCAGTAATCTCTTGTTTTGTTTCAAGCATTCATCCATTGCATCTACTGTATTTTTTCCTTTTGTTTCTGATTCTATTAAAGAGCTTATTCTACTTTCAGTCTTCACTGATGAAGGACACTGTCTGAAACATTAACCTGTCTTTCTCTCCACAGGCACTGAGTGACCTGTTGTGTGCTTCTAGTGTGATGCAGTCTTCGTGTGTAGACTGGGTTCTATACAGCTTGTGTTTGTTTTTTTGAGACAGTCCCTGATCTGAAATTGAAACTGAAGGCTTCCAGGTTTTTGGGGAGTCAAACCTATGTTAGACAAATAAACAGTCCTGTGACTGAGAAGAAACAAACAGTTGTTTTTCTTTACCAAGGACATGTGACTGAGGTCTTAGGTTTCAGTTAGACCAGAGGCTTTTGGAGCAGGTGAGAGCCAGCTTTGTGTGTTTTTTTTAAAAAGAAGGCTTTTGGGGAGCTGTGAAGAACTCTGCAGTGATGAAAAACATCAACCAGATTGTTTCAAGGAGACAGGTTGAGAGATGCAAGTTTTGGGCTTCTAGAGAGGCTGCTTGGAATAGAATCAGATCACAAAGCAGCTAGTTGATGTAGTTTAACTGCAAAACCGAGGGCTAACCATTGATGAATGACTTATGGCAGCCGTCTTCGGTGACCGAAAGAGTTATCCGTGATACCATGCCATCACGACTGTAGTGGGCAAGGCTGAGAGGTGACAAGGCCGAACTGTTAAAGGGAAGACTGCATTGCTTGCTATCGACAGTACCTCATTACTTCTGTATCTATATCCTGGAGGACAGAAGTTAAAAAACTACATGAGGAAGATCCTGACTTTGTTGCACTGTGGGACTATTTAGCGTCACCTTGCTGATAAGACTATTCTGAAGATCCGTAAGGGCTATTTTTGATGCTTCTGCTAATTAATATGTAACCTTTAAGATACATATACCGACCGTGAGTTAACTGTTAATTCATGTTTAATTTATATTGATTCTGGTTTGAGTCTTAAACTAAACTTGATAAAAGTGAAATCTTGTTCATTTGGTTTTTGATTTTCTAAATTTGGGTCAGTCGGTAGATCGATTATTTTGTTTTGTTGGTGGTCTCCATGGGGATTATAACACTAGCATCTTGAGAAGGAAGAATGTGCAGGGTTACGGGGAGAAAGCGGGGGAATGGAACTGAGTGAATTTTTCTTTTGGCGAGCCAGTGCAGACACGATGGGCTGAATGGCCTCCTTCTGCACTATAACAATTCTGTGATTGTGATCTTCTGTTTGATTTCAGCCATTCTGACATATGTTAATAAGGTATTTTCTGTTGGCTGAAGGGGGGGGGGGGGGTTCTCTACATTCAAAATGATTGACTTTCTCTGAGCTCTTCAAAAAGATAGAAGGAATGTGTATGTGATTCCAATCAGTTGCAAAAAAACTTTGTCTAGAATAAATTTGCCCGGAAGTGCAACTTTCCAGTCAGGAAATGCACACACATATACTATACATAATTTGTGTGTTAAATTTGATATGCAGGGCACTCATTTCACTGACAACTCTAGGATATGCAGTATGTTACTCCTGATGGGCATTTTCATTGGTAAAGGTGTCATACCTCCCCATTACAGCCTGACACACACAATAGCAGTTATTTCAAAGTGTGAGTATATCATTGCTGTGATTGTACAATCTGGTTATTGAATTTATTTGCATTTGTAAAACAAATCCTGTTGCCTGTAGATGGAGTGCCTTAGGTCCTCCATTTTCTAGAAAGAATAAGAGCCTCTACTTTAAACCTTCATTACCCTTACTATTTTAAACTATATGAAGCCAAAGATCAAAAATTACTATATTTGACCCACTAATAGCCACTGAATACAGGACAGGGTAGTGTCCTAGGTCCAACCATCTTCAGTTGCTTCATCAATGACCTTTTCTCCATCATAAAGTCAGAAGTGGGGATGTTTGCTGATAATTGCACAATGTTCAGTATCATTTGCAACTCCTCAGATACTGAAGCAGCCCATGTCCATATAACAGCAAGACCTGGACAATATCCAGGCTTGGGCTGATAAGTGGCAAGCAAAATTCACGCCACACAAGTGCCAGGCAATGACCATCTCCAACAAGAGAGAATCTAACTATCTCCCCATGACATTCAATTGCATTACCATCACTGAATCCCCCACTATCAACATCCTGGGGGTTACCATTAATCAGAAAGTTAACTGGCCACATAAATACTGTGGCTATTTGAGCAGGTCAGAGATTGGGAATACTGTGGCAAGTAACTCACCTCCTGACTCCCCAAAGCCTGTCCACCATCTACAAGGCACAAGTCAGGAATGTGATAAAATGCTATCCATTTTTAAATCTGCCCCATTTTTTACTCCTGATAACATTGATATTTGTCAATTAAAATAAGGAAATGGCGGAACACCAGAAAACTGGACATCACTAGGAAGATAAAAAAAAGTCAAATGGAGATTGGCTGGTCATGTTGCTCGAAGAAATGACAACAGGTGGACAAAAAGGCTTCGGCATTGGCAGCCAAGAACAGGAAAAAGAAGAAGGGGGAGACTGAGAAGAAGATGGAGAGATGACATAAAATCATACCTAGGAACCACATGGATGAGAACAGCAAGGGATAGAGATAAAACCTTATAATGTCCCAGATACTGCCATCACCATCCCCGGATATGTGCGGTCCCACCGGCAGGACAGACTCAACAGAGGGGGCGGCACAGTGGTATACAGTCGGGAGGGAGTTGCCCTGGGAGTCCTCACCAGCGACTCCAGATCCCATGAAGTCTCATGGCATGAGGTCAAACATGGGCAAGGAAATCTCCTGCTGATTACCACCTTCCGCCCCCCCACTCCCTCAGCTGATGAATCAGTACACCTTCATGTTGAACACCACTTGGAGGAAGCACTGAGGGTGGCAAGGGCGCAGAATGTACTCTGGTGGGGGACTTCAATGTCCATCACCAAGAGTGGCTCAGTAACACCACTACGGACCGAGCTGGCCAAGTCCTAAAGAACATAGCTGCTAGACTGGGTCTGCGTCAGGTGGTGAGGGAACCAACACGAGAGAAAAACATACTTGACCTCGTCCTCACCAATCTGCCTGCTGCAGATGCATCTGCCCATGGCAGTATTGGTAGGAGTGACCACCCCAAAGTCCTTGTGGAGACGAAGTCCCGTCTTCACATTGAGGATACCCTCCATCGTGTGCGTGGCACTACCACGTGCTAAATGGGATAGATTTCGAACAGTTATAGCAATGCAAAACTGGGCATCCATGAGTGCTGTGGGCCATCATCAGTAGCAGAATTGTACTCAACCACAATCTGTAACCTCATGGCCCGGCATATACCCCACTCTACCATTACCATCAAGCCGGGGGATCAACCGTGGTTCAATGAAGACTGCAGGAGCAGCACCAGGCATAACCCTGAGGAACTCCTACAAAGATGTCCTGGGACTGAGATAATTGACCTTCATCAACCACAACCATCTTCATTTGTGCTAGGCATGACTCCAACCAGCGGAGAGTTTTCCCCCTGATTCCCATTGACTCCAGTTTTGCTAGGACTCCTTGATGCCATACTTGGTCAAATGCTGCCTTGATGTCACCTCTTGAGCTCAGCTCTTTTGTCCATGTTGGAACCAAGGCTGTAAAGGGGTCAGAATCTGAATGGCCCTGGCAGAAGCCAAACTGAGCGTCACTGAGCAGGTTGTTGCTAAGTAAGTGCCTCTTGATAGCACTATCGACGACACCTTACATCACTTTACTGATGATTGAGAGTAGACTGATGTTGTGGTAATTGGCCGGGTTGGATTTGTACTGTGTTTTGTGTACAGGACATACCTGGACAATTTTCCACATTGTTGGGTAGATGCCTGTGTTGTAGCGGTACTGGAACATGTCTAGTTTTCGAGCACAAGTCTTCAGTACTATAGCTGGGATGTTGTCAGGACCCATAGCCTTTGCAGTATCTAGTGCCTTCAGTCCTTTCTTGATATCACGTGGAGTGAAACTAATTGGCTGAACACTGGCATCTGTGATGCTGGGGACCTCAGGAGGAGGCCGAGATGGATCATCCACTCGGCACTTCTGGCTGAAGATGATTGTAAAAACTTCAGCCTTGTCTTTTGCATTGACATGCTGGGGATGTTTTTGGAGCCTCCTCCTCCGGATGGTTGTTTAATTGTGCACCATCATTCACAACTGGAAGTGGAAGGACTGCGCAGCTTTGATCTGACTTATTGGTTGTGGGACTGCTGATCTCTGTCTATAGCATGCAGCCTCCACTGTTTAGCATACATGTCGTCCTGTGTTGCAGCTTCACCTGGTTGGCATCATTTTTAGGTATGTCTGGTGCTGCTCCTAGCATGCCCTCCTACACGCCTCGTTGAGCCAGGGTTGGTCCCCCGGCTTGATGGTAATGGTAGAGTGAGGACTATGCTGGGTCATGAGGTTACAGATTGTGGTTGATTCTGCTGCTGATGGCCCACAGCGCCTCATGGATGCCCAGTTTTGAGCTGCTCCGTCTGTTCTGAATCTATCCCATTTAGCACGGTGGTAGTGTCACACAACACGATGGAGGGTATTCTGAGTGTGAAGAGGGGACTTTGCCTCCATAAGGCCTGTGCTTGGTTACTCTTACCAATACTGTCATAGACAGATGCATCTGCAGCAAGTAGATTGATGGGACAAGTCAAGTAGGTTTTTCCCTTGTGTTGGTTCTCACCCCAGATGCCCAGTCTAGCAGCTATGTCCTTCAGGACCTGGCCAGCTTGGTCAGTAGTGGTGCTACCGAGCCATTCTTGGTGATGGATATTGAAGTCCCCCCCATCCAGAGTACATTCTGTGCTCTTGCTACCCTCAGTGCTTCCTACAAGTGGTGTTCAACCAGGCGGAGCACTGATTCATCAACTGAGGAGGGCAGTAGGTGGTAAAGTTTGGGGGTTGCGTAGGGGAAGGCGGAGTGGGGGGAGAAGGGGAGGGATGAAAGGGAGTGGTAAGAGTGGACAGGGTGAAGTGGGAGTGGGTAAGGGGGAGGGGGTAGGCACGAGTGTGAATGGAGGAAGGTAAAGGGAATGTTTAGCGTGAGAGCGAAGCCCGAGAGGGGGAGGCGACAGTGCAGGGTGGATGCGAAGGGTGAGGGGTGAGTGAGGGAGGGCAGAGAGGGAAGGGGGGAGGGTTGAGAGGGTGAGGAAAGAATAGTAAGCGGTGAGAGGAAGGGGAGAGGGAGGAGGAAGGGAAGAGAGGAGGTGGGGGATAGAAGGGGGTTGAAAGGACTTGGGAGGAGAGAGGGAGGGAGGGAGGGGAGGCGAAGGGAAGAGGGGACGGGAGGGGGAGGAGGGGAGGGAAAGGGAGGGGGAAGGAGGTGGGGGAGGGCTGAGGTGAGCGGGCTGGAGAGGGGAAGAGGGAGAGGGGGCAGCAGGGAGGGAAGTAGGGGTGAGTGTGACTGGTGGAGGGAGGAGGGTGAAGGGAATGTTTAGGGGAGAGCGTAAGAGGGGAGGTTTCCTTGCCCATGTTTGACCCGAATGTTGAGGACTGCCAGGGCCATTCCCTCCTGACTGTAGATGTGGTGTACTTGGATTTCCAAAAGGGATTCAATAAGGTACCAACATCAAAGATTACTGCACAAAATAAGAGCTCATGGTATAGGGGGTAATATATTACCATGGATAGAGGAGTGGTTAGCTAACAGGAAGCAGAGAGTAGGGATAAATGCATAATTTTCAGGTTGGCAAGCTGTTACTAGTGGAGTGCCACAGGGATCAGTGCTGGGGCCTCAACTATTTAGAATTGACATCAATGACTTGGATGAAAGGACCGAATGTATGGTTGCTAAATTTGCTGATGACACAAAGATAGGTAGGAAAGTAAGCTGTCAAGAGGACATAAAGAGTCTCCAAAGCGATTTAGATAGGTTAAGTGAGTGGGCAAAAATTTGGCAGATGGAGTATAACAAAATGGATGAAATGTTAGCACGGATCGAAATAAAAATTTATGACGTGATAGCCGGAACAGAGACATGGTTGCAAGGTGAACAAGGCTGGGACCTGAATATTGAAGGGTATTTGACATTTTGAAAAGACAGGAAGCTAGGAAAGGGTGGTGGGTAGCTTTGTTAATAAAGGATGTCATTCTTCCAGTCGCGAGAGATGACCTTAGCTCGGACGAGCAAGATGTAGAATCAGTTTGGGTAGAGATAAGAAATAGGAAAGGTAAGAGGGCACTTGTGGGAGTAGTTTATAGGCCCCCTAACAGTTGCGACACTGTAGGTCAGAGCATACAGGAAGAAATAAATGGGATCAGTAAAAAAGGTACCGCAATAGTCATGGGTGACTTTAATCGACATGTAGATTGAGCAAATCAGATTGGCAAAGGTAGCCTAGAAATGAGTTCATAGAGTGTATCCAGGACAATTTCTTAGAGCAGTCCATTCTAGAGCCATAATAAAAGCAAAATACTGCAGATGCTGGAAATCTGAAATAAAAACAAGAAACGCTGGAAATACTCAGCAGGTCTGGCAGCATCTGTGGAGAGAGAAGCAGAGTTAACGTTTCAGGTCAGGGTCAGTTTGAAAGGGAGAAGTGTGGGTCTAAGAGTAGTGTTTTAAACCGAAATAAAGGTAATTACAAGAGTATGAAGGCAGAGCTAGCTTCAGAGAACTGGGAAACTAGTTTAAAAGGTAGGACAGTAGAGATGCAGTGGCAGATTTTTAAGGAGATATTTAATAACTCTCAACAAAGATTTATCCCAGTGAGAAAGAAAGATTCTCTGTGGCTAAATAAGGAAGTTCAGGATAGTATCAAATTAAAAGAAATGCTGTACAAATCTGCAAAGATTAGTGGGAGGTCAGAAGATTCGATGAAGGACTCATTAGCTAACAGGAAGCAGAGAGATAAATGAGTCTTTTTCAGATTGGCAAGCTGTAACTAGTAGAGTTCCACAGGGATCAGTGCTGGGGCCTCAACTATTTACAATTTATATCAATGACTTGGCTGAAGGGATCAAATGTATGGTAGCTAAATTTGCTGATGACACCAAGATAGGAAGGAAAGTAAGTTGTCAAAAGGAGGTAAAAAGTCTACAAAAGGATATAGATAGGTTAAGTGAGTGGGCAAAGATTTGGCAGATGGCGTATAATGTGGGAAATGTGTACTTTGGCAGGAAGAATAGAAAAGCTGTACACTATTTAAATGGAGAGAGATTGCAGAACTCAGTGGTACAGAGGGATCTGCGTGTCCTGGTACATGAATCACAAAAAGTTAGTATGCAGGTACAGCAAATGATTAGGAAGGCAAATGGAATGTTGGTGTTTATTGCAAGGGGAATAGAGTATAAAAGTAGAGAAGTGTTGCTACAGCTGTACAGGGCCTTAGCTAGACTGCATCTGGAGTACTGTGTACAGTTTTGATCTTCTTACTTAAGAAAGGATATAACTGCATTAGAAGCAGTTCAGAGAAGGTTCACTCGACTGATTCCTGGGATGAAGGGGTTATCTTATGAGGAAAGGTTGTGCCTTTACTCATTGGAATTTAGAAGAATAAGAGGTGATCTTATTGAAACATAGAAGATTCTGAGAGGGACTTGACAGTGTAGATGCTGAGAGGATGTTTCCTCTTGTGGGGGATTAGATTAGATTAGAGATACAGCACTGAAACAGGCCCTTCGGCCCACCGAGTCTGTGCCGAACATCAACCACCCATTTATACTAATCCTACACTAATCCCATATTCCTACCAAACATCCCCACCTGTCCCTATATTTCCCTACCACCTACCTATACTAGTGACAATTTATAAAGGCCAATTTACCTATCAACCTGAGTCTAGAACTAGAGGACACAGTTTAAAAATTAGGGGTCTCCCATTTAAGACTGAGATGAGGAGAATTTTTTTCTCTCAGAGGGTTGTTAGTCTGTGAAATTCTCTTCCCCAGAGAGCAGTGGAGGCCGTTATGGAATTTCCATTTTTTTGTGTTAAAACCTGGGAATCTATATTTTTAAAAAAACTAAAATAAAGGATTTCATGGACATTGAAACATCTGGAGATTGCTAAACTTTGGGTGTTTTTCTTTTAAAAGGAAGTTCAACAAAAGTTGACCAGTAAACAAGTTTTTACTGGAAAGCAGGTGATTTCAAGTAAACACCACAGGATGCTTGACTTAAGAGCTATTCTTTGTTGTGACAAGAGAGAATTTATGATTAGCATGAGACTTGCCTGGGAAAAAGTTTTGGTTTCATTTTGAACTGTTAAAAGATGCTGTTTTTTGGACTAAAAGAGGCAGTTGGCATCTGCATATGGACCTGCCAGGAGATCAGAAGAAAAAGCAGACAACTATTACCTCTCTTTAAAGAATCCTGACTCTTGAAAAGCAAAAGCTTGTATGAAGTTGTACTGTTGCCTCCTGTATTTTTGAAGACATCCTGAATGCTTGCAGAAAACTTCCATCTTTAAAAAGGACTTTGCATCGAATGTGTGTGAGAACTGACATCTTTGTTGCTGCACACCTGCTGACCTGAATTTCTTCGAACACCTACCCAAAGCAGACTGTTCATCAACTTCGCCTGGAAAGACTCCTATGGCTGCCAACTATTCGACTTTGGGACACCTAGCCAAACCAAAGGACTTCCTTCCATATCTTTTCAGACTAAGCTTTTCCGAAGAAGGGTCACTGACCCAAAACATTAACTCTGCTTCTCTTTCCACAGATGCTGCCAGACCTGCTGTGTGGTTCCAGCATTTCTTGTTTTTATTTCAGATTTCCAGCATCCGCAATATTTTGCTTTTACTTTCTTTTTATTCCTTCTTTTTCTTTCCATTAACCGGTTTTTGGATTAATGTGCATGTTCAACTGAAGCATTCAAAAGGGAATTAGACAGTTATATGAAAAAGAAGAATGTGCAGGGTTAAGGGGAGAAGGCGTGGGAATGGAACTGAGGGAATTGCTCTTTCAGAGAGCCAGTGCAGACATGATGGGCTGAATGGCCTCCTTCTGCACTGTAACGATTCTGTGATTCTGTGTATGTGAGTGCTAGGATAATAATATGGGGCTTTAATATTTCAATTCGTGTATCTATATTTACTTCATTATTGATTAAGACTTGGTTTATAATAAATGGATAATTTTCTTGTTTATTAAAGAAACCTGGTTGGTGTGCTTTATTCTGGGGATAAATAGAGTATCTAATTGGCTGTTTCAGTAAGTGGGAACATTTATTAATATGTTGTGACCTGTGGAGAAGTGGGACTGAATTAACACTTCGGTCATAACAAGGTTGGGTCATTGAATATATTCAAGGCTGAATTAGATAGGGTTATGGGGGGCAGACAGGAATGTGGAGTTGAGGCCACAATCAGATCAGCCACGAACTTATTGAATGGCGAAGCAGGCTCGAGGGACCGAAAGGCCTACTCCTGCTCCTAATTCTTGTGCTGCCACCTGCAATGGGTCTGCCCTGCTGGTGGGACAGGACATACCCAGGAATGAAGAAGGAGGAGGCTGAGACATTGGCTGTAAGGTATGATTTTGTGACTTGACTATGTCAGGCTGTTGCTTGACTAAAATAAAAACAGAAAGTGTTTGAAAAACTCAGCAGGTCTGGCAGCATCTGTGGGGAGAGAAGCAGAGTTAACGTTTCAGGTCAGTGACCCTTCTTCAGAACTGGCAGAGGCTAGAAATGTAATAGGTTTTAAGCAAGTAAAGTCGGGGTGGGGCAAGAGATAACAAAAGAGGTGTAGATAGGACAAGGTCACAGAGAATAACTGACCAGAAGGTCATGGAACAAAGGCGAATGGTATGTTAATGGTGTGCTGAAAGACAAAGCATTAGTACAGATAGGGTGTTAATGGACTGCAAACCAAACAGCCACAAGCACAAACATGAAAAAAATGAAAAAAACAGTGGGTAGGCACAGTAGAAACAAACTGAACAAACTAAAATAAAATAAACAATAAAAATAAAAGAAAAAATAAAAAATAACTAAAGATAAAAGTAAAATGGGGGGGGGGGCAGTCATGCTCTGAAATTATTGAACTCAATGTCCAGTCCGGCAGGCTGTAGCATGCCTAATCGGTAAATGAGATGCTGTTCCTCGAGCTTGCGTTGATGTTCACTGGAACACTGCAGCAATCCCAGGACAGAGATGTGAGCATGAGAGCAGGGGGGAGTGTTGAAATGGCCAGCAACTGGAAGCTCGGGGTCATGCTTTCAGACTGAGTGGAGGTGTTCCGCAAAGCGGTCACCCAGTCTCCATTTGGTCTCCCCAATGTAGAGGAGACTACATTGTGAGCAGCGAATACAGTATACTACATTGAAAGAAGTACAAGTAAATCGCTGCTTCACCTGAAAGGAGTGTTTGGGGCCTTGGATAGTGAGGAGAGAGGAGGTAAATGGGCAGGCATTACACCTCCTGTGATTGCAGGGGAAGGTGCTGTGGGAAGGGGACGAGGTGATGGGGGTAATGGAGGAGTGGACCAAGGTGTCGCGGAGGGGACGGTCCCTTTGGAATGCTGACAGGGGAAGGGAGGGGAAGATGCGTTTGGTAGTGGCATCACGCTGGAGGTGGCAGAAATGGCAGAGGATGATCCTTTGGATATGGAGACTGATGGGGTGGAAAGTGAGGACAAGGGGAACCCTGTCACGGTTCTGGGAGGGAGGAGAAGGGGTGAGGGGAGAGGTGCGGGGAATGGACCGGACACGGTTGAGGGCCCTGTCAACCACAGTGGGGGGGGGGGGGGGGGGGGGGATCCTCGGTTGAGGAATAAGGAAGACATATCAGAAGCGCTGTCATGGAAGGTAGCATCATCAGAGCAGATGCGTCAGAGACGGAGAAACTGGGAGAATGGAATAGAGTCCTTACAGGAGGCAGGGTGTGAAGAAGTGTAGTCGAGGTAGCTGTGGGAGTTGGTGGGCTTATAATGAATATTAGTAGACAGCCTATCCCCAGAGATGGAGACAGAGAAGTCGAGGAAGGGAAGGGAAGTGTCGGAGATGTACCATGTAAAGGTGAGAGAAGGGTAGAAATTAGAAACAAAGTTGATAAAGTTTTCCAGTTCGGGGCGGGAGCAGGAAACGGCACCGATACAGTCATCAATGTACCGGAAAAAGAGTTGGGAGAGGGGGCCTGAGTAGGACTGGAACAAAGAATGCTCGACATATCCCACAAAAAGACAGGCATAACTAGGACCCATGCAGGTACCCATAGCAACACCTTTTACTTGAAGGAAGTGAGTGGAGTTGAAGGAGAAGTTGTTCAATGTGAGGAAAAGTTCAGACAGGCGGAGGAGGGTGGCGGTGGATGGGGACTGGTTGGGCCTCTGCTCAAGGAAGAAGCGGAGAGCTCTCAAACTGTCCTGGTGGGGGATGGTGGGACAGCTCTCCCAATTTTGGCACAAGTCCCCAGATGTTAATGAAGAGACTCTGCAGGGTCAACTGGGCTGGCTGTGCCTTTATTATTTCTGGTGCCTAAGTTGATGCCAGGTGATTTTATTCTTATTTGACATTTTTGTAGCAGTTTGATTAGTCTGCACATGTCTGCTCCCAGACATGGATGCAGTAGTTAGCTTTCTCCTTGGACAACAGCATGACAGGGAGAATGAGCAGGGGCGACACAGGCCAAGCTGCTGGAAGAGGGAGGAGGAGGAGGTGGAGAAGCGCTCTCAGCAGAAGGCCATATCCTTCTAGTAATTGTCTTAGCAAAACCTCAGGTAGGAGCAGTGTGAGAGATACCCCCACTTCACTAAGGACGTCCTCAGTGAAATCTGCCACCTGGGGTGCAACCACAATTGCAGCCTCGAGCAGAGCAAGGATTGACTTGTCAGTGGCTATGAAGGTGGCCATTCATTTTTATGCATCTGGCTTCTTCCAGTCTGGAGCTGGCAATATTTGCATCATTTCGCAGTTTGCCATCTGCTATACATTTCATTCACTCTTGGCAGAGAAAAGCAGGTGGAGCAAGCACTTGGCTTCATAAGGATTGAAGGCTTCCCCATGGTGCAGGACGTCATTGACTGTCTGCATATCGCTTTGCGGACACAGCATGTCAACTCAAAGATGTAACGCAACAGCAAGGGATTCCACTCCCTCAACGTCTAGCTGATGTGCGACCATACACAATGTATCATGCAGGTCAATGCCTGGTATTCTGGCAGCAGTCGTGATGCCTTCATTCTGCAACAGTCTGCTGTGCCATCTGTAGTTGAGACACCATGACAAACCAGAGGGTGACCACTGGGTAGCAAGGGCTATCTGCTGACCACATGGCTCATGACTACATTGCGCAACCCACGCACACGTGGGCAGCATGCATAAAACAAAAACCATGTTGTCACATGAAATGTGATAGAGCAGACCATTGGGTGCTTAAACAACACTTCCACAGCCTGGACCGCTGTGGAGGAGTCCTGCAGTACTTGGTAGAGCGGGTATCAAGACTTAAGGTGGTCTGCTGCACGCTGCACAAACTCACCATCATGAGGGACAGCCTTTGCCACCAAGTATATGGCGACCATATATATGCGACTGGCGTCGCAGTCAGATGAGATGATCATGGACAGCCCAGCCAGATAGGGGGCAGTCCCTTCCTCTTCCTCCTCCTTCTCCTCCAGCTAAGGAGGAGAAGGAGGAGGAAGAGGAAGGGACAGCCCCCTATCTGGCTGGGCTGTCCATGATCATCTCATCTGACTGCGACACCAGTAAATACAACCCCAATTCCCCATTCACCAAAAGTCTAACATCTTACTTTCCCTCTGTCACTGACCATCACAACATGTGCTTGGCCAAAATGCTAAAATAATAGTCACCACAAAACATTCCAAACCAAATTTATAAACCAAACCATTCCATATTGCATACAAATGCCAACTAATCACCCTTGTGCATTCCCTCAGTGCCTGTCTTGCGGGTGCATTTGCCTGACCTAGTTTTCCTACCCCATGCTACCTCAGTGGCTGCAGCATGGCTGGTGGAAGGTTGCTGACTTTCAGTGGGGGAGACTGCAGATGGCCTTGCAGGAGACCCTCAACCAGCTCTGGACCTAGAAGGCCTGGCTTCGGATGACACCATCTTGGCACGGGGGCAGCAGTCTGAGCTGGCTGGTAGACTGGCAACAGCAAGGGCACTGGCAGAGTGCCAGTGGTGGGAGCATGAATGCTGTCATCATGGGGGAGAACAGCAGGGCCGTGCTTCAAGGAGCCACTGCCACTCCCCCAGGACAGTGCCTCAGCAATCCTAGTAATCTGCTGGAGGACAGAATGCTGGACTGCTGTAAGAGCCTGCAAACCCCTTTGAGCACTGAGATCCACAGCCATGATGGCAGCAGTATGAGCCTGCATGACAGCAAGCGAAGCTTACACGACTTCAGTCTGAGCTTCCACTACAGCACTCAGACATTGGATGGCTACTGTTTGTGCTGCAATGGACGCTGAGACATTGGCCATCATGGCTGCATCTGCAAGTGTGCTAATGGAGTTGACCACCACTTCCAAGCTCTGCGAAAAGCCCGGTGCCTTCCATGCTTCTTGACATTGACCGTAGGCTGTCAGGCCTGCCAATGCACCAAGCATTTCATAGTGCATACCGATCAGTCTTCTTTTGTACGCCGCCCCATCGACGTCCCCATCTGAGTGCTATGTGACAGAACTCGTGTGCGACTTCTATCATTGGTGAGCTGGCACCTGAGCTTCCCTTGGTCCCTGCCCTGGCTCCAGGCCACTCAGGTACAGTGCCTCACTGTGCGCAGATCCCACCTCCAAGTTATCCTCTATAGTACACGCAGCTGGACTGCAGTTCTTGGATATCTGAAAGGAGAAAGGCACAGTGGTAGGGTTGTGGTGGTTGGGGGCGGGGGCGGAAGTGAGAGGTGCGTGCTTGCACCATCTGCAGTTTGTAAATCAGAAGAGAGTGTGGGATGATGTGGAGGTGAGATGTGAGGAGGAGGAAGGAGGATTAGGTATGAGGGTACCATCATCTTCGATGGTTTCAGCTTCACTGGTGACCACACCCTCAGCCACAGCTACTCCAATGATGGCCAGCACCATCTCCTCTATGGGGGTGAGGACATGCAGCTGTGCCTGTTTTCTGCTGGTTAGTTCCTGCTGCCTTGCGTTATGCTCTGTCTTGTCCTGCAAGATAAAGGGAAGTGTGTCAGTGAGTATTGTGCAATATGCTTGGGTGATGTGGTTGTCATGGTTAAATAGCTGGCAGTGTGTGCAAGCTGTGAGATGCGGGTGTGAGGTTTGCAGCAGTGCTAAGGTGTGAGGGTGAGGTGAAGCATATGAATATTAGGTATGAATCCTTATAGAAATTGTTGGTAGGTGCTAGAGATGGGATTGTGATGCATGCATAGAAAATTTATGACACAAAGGAGGCCCTTTGACCCATTGTGTCCGAGCCAGTCAACGAAGAGCTACCCAGCCTAATTCCACCTTCCTGCACTAGGTCCATAGCCCTGCAGGTCACTTCAAGTGGACGTCCAAGTACTGTTTAAATGTGGTGAGTATTTCCGCCTCTACCACCCTTTCAGGCAGTGAGTTCCAGGTCCCTACCACCCTCTGGGTGAATAAAATGTTTCCTCATCGCCCCTCTAATTCTTCTACCAATTATTTTAAATCTATGCCCCCTGGTTTTGACTCCTCTGCTAAAGTAAATAAGTTGTCCCTATTTACTCTGTCTAGATTCCTCATAATTTTATACATCGCGGCGGCACAGTGGTGCAGTGGGTTAGCACTGCAGCCTCACAACTCCAGCGACCCGGGTTCGGTTCTGGGTACTGCCTGTGCGGAGTTTGCAAGTTCTCCCTGTGACTGTGTGGGTTTCCGCTGGGTGTTCCGGTTTCCTCCCACAGCCAAAGACTTGCAGGTTGATAGGTAAATTGGACATTGTAAATTGCCCCTAGTGTAGGTAGGTGGTAGGAGAATGGTGGGGATGTGGTAGGGAATATGGGATTAATGTAGGATTAGTATAAATGGGTGGTCGGCACAGACTCGGTGGGCTGAAGGGCCTGTTTCAGTACTGTATCTCTCTATGACTCAATTAAGTTACCCTCAGCCTCCTCTGTTTCAAAGAAAATAACCCCAGCCTATCCAATCTTTCCTTAGAGCTGCAATTTTCCAGTCCTGGCAACATCCTCGTAAATCTCCTCTGCAACCTCTCCAGAGCAATCATATCTTTCTTTTATTGTGGTGACCAGAACTGTATGCCATACTCAAGCTATGGTCTAATTTTGTTTACAGTTCTAGCACAACCTCCCTGCTTTTATATTTTATGCCTCAGCTAATAAAGGAAAGCATGTCATATGCCTTCGTAACCACCTTATCGACCTGTCCTGATACCTTTAAGGATCTGTGGACAGGTCCCTCTGTTCTCCACACTACTCAGCATCCTCCCAGTTATTGTGTATTCCCTTGCCTTATTGCACCTCCCAAAATGCACTACCTCACACTTCTCTGCATTGAATTCCATTTTCCACTTTTCTGCCAAATTGACCAGACCATCTATATCTTCCTGCAGTCTAAAGCTTTCCTCCTCACTGCCAACCACATGGTCAATTTTGTATCATCTGCAAACTACTTCATCATGCCCCCTATATTTGAGTCTAAATCATTAATATAAACTACAAAAAGCAAGGGACCGAGTACTGAGCCTGAGAGGCTGAATGAGGTACTGAGAGGATGAATTCCTGGAGTGTGTATCAGATGGGTTTCTGGAGCAGTATGTTGGTGAGACCGCACCTGGAGTATAGTGTACAGTTTTGGTCTCCTTATCTAAGGAAAGATATACTTGCCATTGGGGGAGTGCAACGGAGCTTCACCAGACTAATCCCTGGGTTGGCGGGATTATCTTATGAGGAGGGATTGCAGAAACTGGGTAAGTACTCTCTAGAGTTTTGAAGAATGAGAGGTGAGCACATTGAAATTTACAAAATTCTTACAGGGCTTGACAGGGTAGATGTGGATAGGATGTTTCCTCTGGCTGGTGAGTTTAGAACCAGGGGACACAGTATCAGAATAAGGGACAGGCCATTTAAGACTGAGATGAGGAGGAATTTCTTTACTCTGAGGGTGGTGAATCTGTGGAATTCTCTACTCCAGAGGACTGTGGAAGCTCAATCATTGAACATGTTCAAAACAGAAATTAATAGATTTCTGGATACTAACGACATCAAGGGATATGGGGATAGTGGGGAAAAATGGCAGAGAGGTAGATGATCAGCCATGATCTGTTTGAATGGCGGAGCAGATTCAATGGGCAGAATGGCCTGCTCCAGCTCCTATTCCTATGATCCCTGCAGAACCCCACTGGTAACAGCCTTCTAGTCGCAAAAACACCCATCAACCATTTTGCTTCTTGCCACTAAGCCAATTTTGGATCTAATTTGCTATTCTCCCTTGGATCCCAAGGGCTTTTACTTTTTTGGCCAGCCTGTCAGGTGCTAAAATTCATGTAGACATCAACTCTACTTGTTGCCTCCTGAAAAAATTCAATCAAGTTAGTCAGACATGACCTTCCCTTAACAAATCTATGCTGACTTTCCTTGATTAATCTAGGCCTTTCGAAATGTAGGTTTATACTGTCCCACAGATTCAAATTGAAGTTAAGCTAACTGGCCTATAATTACACGGATTATCCCTTCCTTCCTTTTTAAAGAACAGTACAACATTGGCAGTCCTCCAGTCCTCTGGCACCACTCTTGTAGCCAGGGAGGCTTGAAATATGATGGTCAGAGCTGCCGCAATTTCCTCAATTGCTTCTTTTAACAACCTGGGATGTATTTCATCTGGGCCTGGCGATTTACTTACTTTCAAAGATATAAAACCTTTAATACTTCCTCTCTTGCAATGTTTATCCCATCAAATATTTCACATTCTTCCTCCTTAACTATGCCATCATCATTAGCTCCTGTCTTTGTGAAGACAGCTACAAAGTATTACAAACATACAGACATATGAACATATGAACTAGGAGCAGGAATAGGCCACTAGGCCCCTCGAGGCTGTTCCCCCATTCAATATGATCATGGATGATCTGATTGTAACCTCAACTCCACATTCCCGCCTACCCCCAATAACCTTTCACCCCCTTGCTTATCAAGAATCTATCTACCTCTGCCTTAAAAATATTTAAAGACACTGCTTCCACTGCCTTTTGAGGAAGACAATTCCAAAGACTCACAATCCTCTGACCCATTAAGAACCTTACCCACATCCTCCACCTTCACACATAGGTTACCTTTTTGGTCCCTAATAGGCCCTACTCTTTCCTTAGTTATCCTGTTGCTCTTTAGCTTTCTCATTGAGCAGTGTCTGAGGCTAATGGTGCAGTTGATAGGATATGGCACGTGAAGATGCATTCACTGACCTTCACCACTTGTGTGAGGTCATTGAACTTTTTGCAGCACTGCATCCAGGTCCTTGGGGCTTGATCGCCATGGCTATCTGGTCCCACCGTCTTCACAAAGTTTGTCTGGAGTGCTTCCTGGTCCCCTGTGGATAGATCAAATCTCTTCCTCTCTGCACCTCCTGCACCAAGGCCTCCAGTACAGTGTTGGAAATTCTTGGCGCCTGCTCTCTGCCATAGTATGACATTATTGAGTGTTCCACACGTCAAAAATCACTTTTAGAATGACTTCCCTTGGCTTCAGCCACAATGCACCTCGCCTTTAGGAGGTACCAGCTGGCTTTAAGTCATGTAGGCTAGCTTGAACTTGTACTAGCCTCTCAAGATTTACACCCCCTACTTAAGTGCAGCCACACATTAGCGCATTCAGCACTGGCTGCTGACTACAATCATTTACACTAGCAGGCAGCACTAAGTTTGCATGCTGCCTGCATTGGAAGCAATGGTAGTCCTGCATCATAATCCCTGTGCCCGTTTTCAGGCCGTGCCCAATTTTGTAGCCCCCTTTTCTACGATAGAGTATTTGAACAGCAAGCACTCCCCCTAAACTTTCATTACCCTTTAAGTATAGACCTAAACAGATATACTTAAGCAGTTAATGTAATTGGAAATCCAATCCATTTCAAACAACTGGCCTTATCTACACAACATCTGAATGGTATGTTCACTGCCATTTGCAGCAATGCACTGCAACCTCAATAATGAGATTACTTTACAAGAGGGTGTAGACAATTCAGCTGTACAAAACATGTACTTTGCCCATTAAAGAAGAAAATGCTTGCAATGCAAAGGTGACTTCTCATCTGAAAGCGAACAGATTGGTTAGCAATAAAGCTCTGGTAAAAATTCTTCACTCAAAATGTTGATCTATCTTTCTCTTTCAGATATTAATAGAAATGTTGTACTTATCTGTTTCTATTTGAGATTTCTGGCATTTGCAGTTCTCGTTTTCTCTCAATTATTAAACTTGTGCAGATAGGGATACTGGTGTTCCAAATACACAGGTGTGCAAACTGCTCTGTGATCACAGAGGCCGGTGGTGGGGTGGGGGGGGGGGCACAGTGGGTGGGCAGTGCAAAGAAGAGGCAACTTTTCTCTTTTTCTGTGATAAACAGTGTGTAATAAACAGTATGCACACAATAACAGGTACCTGGTGAGATGACAAGGCAGCAATCTAAAACTGAGGAGTTCAGTTGGTGTCAAACTACAAGACCATGCTGTACCAGCATATTAGTATGCTGTACCTGCATACTAACCTTTTGTGATTCATGCACTAGGACACCCAGATCCCTCTGCATCTCAGAGCTCTGCACTCTCTCACCATTTAGATAATATGCTTCTTTTTTATTCTTCCTGCCAAAATGGATAATTTCACACTTTCCCATATTATACTCCATTTGCCAGATCTTTGCCCACTCACTTAACCTATCTCTATCTCTTTGTAGCCTCCTTATGTCCTCTTTGCAACTTACTTTCCGACCTATCTTTGTGTGATCAACAAATTTATCAACCATACCTTCGGTCCCTTCATCCAATTTATTTATATAAATTGTAAAAAGTTGAAGCCCAGCACTGATCCCTGTGGCACACCACTCATTACATCTTGCCAACCAGAAAATGACCCATTTATGCCTACTCTCTGTTTCCTGTTAGCTAGCCAATCTTCTATCCATGCCAATATGTTACCCCCTACACCATGAGTTTTTATTTTCCACAATAACCTTATCAAATGCCTTCAAAGAACTCCAATAAATTGGTTAGACTTACCTTCCGGGAGCAGAGAGAAGTCAGACCTGTGTGGGAACGCCTAGAACTGGGAGCAGATAAATTCGGCATGAAACTCTGGGCCTTCACTTACCTTCTGGGAGCGGAGAGCAGTCGGACCTGTGTGGGAATGCCTGGAACCGGGAGCGGATAAATTCAGCACGAGGCTCAGGACCTTCACTTACCTTCCAGGAGCGGAGAGCAGTCCAGGCACGCCAGAGTTTTGAAAAAAGAAACAAATAGTCAACAGTGACATCACAGGAAAGCTGCAAGGTGATTGGTTGGTGAGTAACTGCTGTTAGGGAATAACTCTAACTAGCTGGGTAAGTAACTAAAGTAAAGAGAAAGGTCTACAGTTTTTTTTTAATATAGTAGATAGTGTATTTTTGTTTTAGGGAATCAAGGTCCCTAGTGTAAATAATCTAATTCTTGGGTAATTTAAGGGAGTAGATTAAGGGTAAGTCATGGCAGGGCAGCTTGTCAGTGTGGAGGGCTCCTCCTCTGCAATGTGGGAAGTCAGGGACACTTCCAGAGTCCAGGGCGAACATGTGTGCAGGAAGCGTCTCCAGCTGCAGCTACTCGAAATCAGTATTTCGGATCTGGAGTGGCGGCTGGAGACACTGGAGCATCCGCGAGGCTGAGATCATCGTGGATAGCAAATACAGGGAGGTGGTCACACCACAGGTAAAGACTGCTCAGGCAGAAAGGGAATGGGTGACCGCCAGGAAGAGTAGAAGAACTAGGCAGGTAGTGCAGCAGTCCCCTGGTTCCATTTCCCTATCGAACAGATTTTCCACTTTGGATACTGTTGGGGGAGATAGCTTCTCAGGGGAATGCAGCAAGAGCCAAGTCTGTGGCGCTACGGGTGGCTCAGCTGTACAGGAGGGAAGGAAAAAGAGTGGGAGAGCTATAGTGATAGGGGATTCTATCGTAAGGGGTACAGATAGGCGTTTCTGTGACTCCAGGATGGCATGTTGTGTCCCTGGTGCGAGGGTCAAGGACATCATGGAGCGGCTACAGGACATTCTGAAGGGGGAGGGTGAATAGTCAGAGGTTGTGGTACACATTGGTACCAATGACATAGGTAGAAACAGGGATGAGGTCCTGCAACAAGAATTTAGGGAGCTAGGTAGCAGATTAAAATGCAGGACCTCAAAAGGTTGTAATCTCTGGATTACTCCCAGTGACACGTGCTAGTGAGTATAAGAATAGCAGGATAGAGCAGATGAATGCATGGCTGAAGAGATGGTGCAGGAGGGAGGACTTTAGTTTCCTGGATCACTGGGTCTGTTTCTGGCAAAGGTGGGACCTGTACAAGTTGGACGAGTTGCACCTGAACCGGAATGGGACACACATCCTTGCTGGGAGATTTGCTAGTGCTGTTGATGGGGGGGTTAAACTAATTTGGCAGGGGGATGGGATACAGAGTGGAGGTACAGTAGGGGTGATGCACAGTCAAATATAGAAGAGAAACTGAGTCAGTCTGGAAGGCTGAGCAAATATAGACCTGTTAAGGCACAATCGAATAATGCAAGGCTGGATTGCATCTATTTTAACGCAAGCAGTCTTACTAGTAAGGCAGATGAATTGAGGGCATTGATTAACACATGGGAATATGGTATTATTGCTAATACAGAGACGTGGTTGAGGGAAGGGCAAGACTGGCAGCTCAATATTCCAGGGCATAGAATCTTCGGGCGTGACAGGGGAGGGTGTAAAAGAGGAGGTGGCATTTCACTGTTGATCAAGGAGTCAATTACTGCAGCAAGGAGGGATGATATCTTAGAAGGTTCCTCAAATGAGGCCATATGGATAAAACTTAAAAACAAAAAGGGGGCAATCACTTGGCTGGGAGTGTACTACAGGCCTCCGAACAGTCAGGGAGAGATAGTGGAGCAGATATGCAGGCAAATCTCAGAGAGGAGTCAAAATAATAGGGTAATAATAGTAGGGGATTTCAACTTCCCCAATATCAACTGGGATAGTCTTAGTGCAAAAGGCATAAAGGGGGCAGAATTCTCAAAGTGCATACAGGAGAGCGTTTTGAGCCAGCACGTAGAAAGTCTTACAAGGGAAGGGGCGGTACTGGACCTAATCCCAGGGAATGAAGCCAGACAAGTGGTAGACGTGTCAGTGGGGGTGATTGCAGGGATAGTGACCATAAACTCTGTAAGATTTAAGGTAGTTATGGAAAAGGACAAAGAGGGACCGGAAATAAAAGTACTGAATTGGGGGAAGGCCGATTTCAATATGATAAAAAGTGGACTGGGAGCTTGTAGGAAAGTCTACATCAGACCAGTGGGAGTTATTCAAAAAGGAAATAGTGAGAGTTCAGGGCCAACATGATTCTACCCTTCACCTTTACGGGAACAACAAGTCCAGGGAACCCTGGATGTCAAGGAATATAGAGGGTTGGAGGGTTGGATAAGGAAAAAAAATGAGGCTCATGGCAGATTCAGAGTGCTGAAAACAGTGGAGGCACTAGAGGAGTATGGAAAGTGTAGGGGGTACTTAAAAAACTAATTAGGAGAGCAAAGAGGGGACATGAAAAAACACTGGTGGGCAAGATAAAGGAAAATCTCAAGGCGTTTTATAAGTGTATTAAGGGCAAGAGGATAACCAGGGAAAGAGTAGGGCCCATTAGGGACTGAAGTGGCAATCTGTGTGTGGAACCGGAGGACATAGGTGAGGTTTTAAATGATTACTTTTCATCTGTGTTCACTATGGAGAAGGACAATGTAGGTGTAGAGATCAGGGAGGGGGATTGTGATATACTTGAACATATTAGCGTTGAAAGGGAGGAAGTATTAGATGTTTTAGCAGGCTTAAAAGTGGATAAATCCCCAGGCCCAGATGAGACGTATCCCAGGCTGTTATGTGAGGCAAGGGAGTAGGTAGCAGGGGCTTTGACACAAATTTTGAAATCCTCTCTGGCCACAGGAGAGGTACCAGAGGACTGGAGGACAATGCGAATGTGGTACCATTATTCAAGAAGGGTAGCAGGGATAAACCAGGTAATTACAGGCCAGTGAGTCTCACATGAGTGATTGGGAAACTATTGGAAAAAATTCTGAGGGACAGGATTAATCTCCACTTGGAGAGGCAGGGATTAATCAGGGATAGTCAGCATGGCTTTGTCAGTGGGAGATTGTGTCTAACAAACTTGATTGAATTTTTCAAGGAGGTGACTAGATGTGTAGATGAGGGTAAAGCAGTTGATGTAGTCTACATGGACCTCAGTAAGGCTTTTGATAAGGTCCCACATGAAAGATTGGTTAAGAAGGTAAGAGCCCATGGGATCCAGAGCAATTTGGCAAATTGTATCCAAAATTGGCTTAGTGGCAGGAGGCAGAGGGTGATGGTCGAGGGTTGTTTTTGTGAGTGGAAGCCTGTGTCCAGTGGTGTACCACAGGGATCGGTGCTGGGACCCTTGTTGTTTGCAGTGTACATTAATGATTTAGATGTGAATATATGAGGTATGATCAGTAAGTTCGCAGATGACATGAAAATTGGTGGTGTCGTAAATAGTGAGGAGGAAAGCCTTAGATTACAGGACGATATAGATGGGCTGATAAGATGGGCAGAGCAGTGGCAAATGGAATTTAATCCTGAGAAGTGTGAGGTGATGCATTTTGGGAGGACTAACAAGGCATGGGAATATGCAATGGATGGTAGGACCCTAGGAAGTACAGAGGGTCAGAAGGACCTTGGTGTACTCGTCTGTAGATCATAGTTATATAGCACAGAAACAGGCCCTTCAGCCCATCGTGTCTGTGCCGGCCATCAAGCACCTATCTATTCTAATCCCATTTTCCAGCACTTGGCCCGTAGCCTTGTATGCTATGGCGTTTCAACTGCACATCTAAATACTTCTTAAATGTTGTGAGGGTTCCTGCCTCTACCACCCCTTCAGGCAGTGTGTTCCAGACTCCAACCACCCTCTGGGTGAAAAAATCTTTCCTCAAATCCCCTCTAAACCTCCTGCCCCGGCAGCACAGGCATATAAGGTGGTTAGGAATGCATATAGGATACTTGCCTTTATTAGCCGAGGCATAGAATATAAGAGCAGGGAGGTTATGATGGAGCTGTATAAAACGCTAGTTAGGCCACAACTGGAGTACTGTGGACAGTTCTGGGAACCACACTATAGGAAGGATGTGATTGCACTGGAGAGGGTGCAGAGGAGATTCACCAGGATGTTGCCTGGGCTGGAGCATTTCAGCTATGAAGAGAGACTGGATAGGCTAATGTTGTTTTCCTTAGAGCAGAGAAGGCTGAGGGGGGACCTGATTGAGGTATACAAAATTATGAGGGGCATTGATAGGATAGATAGGAAGAAACCTTTTCCCTTAGCGGAGGGGTCAATAACCAGGGGGCATAGATTTAATGATGAAGGGTCACTGACCTGAAACGTTAACTCTGCTTCTCTCTCCACAGATGATGCCAGACCTGCTGAGTATTTCCAGCATTTCTTGTTTTTATTTCAGATTTCTAGCATCCGCAGTATTTTGCTTTTTTTATGGCATAGATTTAAGGTAAGGGACAGGAGGTTTAGAGGGGATTTGAGGAAAGATTTTTTTACTCAGAGGGCCGTTGGAGTCTGGAACACACTGCCTGGAGGGGTGGTCAAGGCAGGAACCCTCACAACATTTAAGAGGTATTTAGATGTGCAGTTGAAACGCCATAGCATACAAGGCTACAGGCCAAGTACTGGAAAATGGGATTAGAATAGATAGGTGCTTGATGGCCGGCACAGACACGATGGGCTGAAGGGCCTGTTTCTGTGCTGTATAACTATGACTCTCTGATTCTGCCTAACTGCCTTGAATTTTTTTTAAGTGCCCTTGTAGAAGGAAAAATTGTGGCCGATGCAGCTAAATAAATACACACATATCTATATATATATATAAGATGAAAGTATAGCCACATATTGTTACAAAATGGAGTATTTACCCAAGGCATTGTGGGACAAGTTAGTTAGCTTGCAGCCTTGAGCATGGTACTGCTTAGCACAGACAATCAGCCTGACCAAGGAGGGCCCCTCATATCAGTGTATAAGACAGCTGCTTTGTGTAACTGCAGACCGCACGAAGCAATCAGGAATGCAAGCTTGATAAAGGTAGAAGGATTCATTGTGAAGACTCAAGGATAGTTGATAAGGGGGTCTGGGAAACATCACAAGATGATCAGGGGGCTTGCATGAGCTGATCACGTAGCCACATGATGCCTAATGAGTAATCTAATTGGTAATATGTGTAATGTATGTAATCAATAACCGTTATGATTGGATCATGTCCAGCCAGGATGGGCTGAGTAACTGTTTGAAAAATGTATAAGTATACATGATTTTCCTTTGTTCGGGTGGAGAGGCATCTGGACAGACCAGTGACCTGCTCCCCGCTGGCGTAATAAACTGTTTGACATTGGAGCAGACCTGAGTGTCGAGTGATTCTTCTAGATTCATTCCCACTAACACCCTGCTATAACGTCTTTAATAATAGCTTCTAACATATTCCCTATGACAGATGTTAAGCTAACTGGGCTGTCGTTTCCTGCTTTCTGTCTCCTCCCTTTTTGAATAAAGGATTGACTATTTTCCAATCTAATGGAACCTTCCCTGAATGTAGGGAATTTTGGAAAATCAAAACCAACACATCATCTGTCTTACTAGCCATTTCTTTTAAGACCCTAGGATGAAGTCCATCAGGACCCAGGGTCTTGTCAGCCCGCATCTCCAACAATTTGCTCAGTACCACTTCCCTGGTGATTGTAATTTTCTTGAGTTCCTCCCTCCCTTCCATTTCCTGACTTACAGCTATTTCTGTGATGTCACTTGTATCCTCTATGGTGAAGACCGATGCCAAACACCTGTTCAGTTCATCTGTCATCTCCTTATTTTCCATTATTAATTCCCCAGACTCACTTTCTATAGGACCAACGCTCACGTTGTTAACTCTTCTTTTTTTAAATATCTATAGAAACTCTTACTATCTGTCTTTATATTTCTTGCCAGCTTTCTCTCGTACTCTTAATTTTTTCCTCCGTATTAATCTTTTAGGTCGTTCTTTGTTGCTTTTTATATTCTGTCCAATCTTCTGACCTGCCACCCATCTTTGTGCAATTATATGCTTTTTCTTTAAGTTTGATACTATCTTTAACTTTTTTAGTTAACCACGGATGGTGGGTCCTCCACTTGAAATTTTCTTTCTTGTTGGAATGTATCTATTCTGCGTATTCTGAAATTTCCCCTTAAATGTCTGCCACTGCATCTCTATTGACCTTAACCTACTTTGCCAGTTCACTTTTGCTAGCTCTGCTTTCCTGCCCTCATAATTGCCCTTATTTAAGTCTTAGATCCACTCTTCTCTCCCTCAAACTGAATGTAAAATTCAATCATATTATGATTGCGACTGCCTAGGGGTACCTTCACTATGAGGTCATTAATTAATGCTATCGCGTTGCACAATACCAGGTCTAGTATAGCCTGCTCTCTGGTTAGCTCCAGAATGTGCTGTTCTCAGAAATTATCCTGAAAACATTCTATGAACTCCTCATTTAGGCTACCTTTCCCCATCTGATTTTTCCAACCTATATGTAGATTAAAATCCCCCACGATTATCGCCATACCTTTCTGACAAGCTGCCATTATTTCTTCCTTTATACCCCGTCCTACCGTGTGGTTACTGTTAGGGGGCCTGTACACCACTCCCACAAGTGACTTCTTTCCTTTATCATTTCTCATCTTGACCCAAACCGCCTCTACATCCTGGTTTCCTGAACTTAGGTCATCCCTCTCTATTGTGCTAATACCATAATTAATTAACAGAGCCACCCCTCCACCTCTTCCTAGCTTCCTGTCCTTCCTAAACATCATGTACTCTTCAATATTCAGGTCCCAATCTATGTCATCCTGCAACCATGTCTCTGTAATGGCTGTCAGATTGTACTGATTTATTTCTATTTGCACTCTCAGTTCATCTGTTTTGTTTCGAATGCTACATGCATTCAGATACAGAGCCTTTAGTTTTGTCCTTTTATTATTTTTGTAACCTGTAGCCTTGTCTGCTGATTTACTCTTAAATTTGTACTCACTGTCCCTTCCTGCCACAATCTGGTTATCTTTTCCCATATTAATACCTTTCTCTCTTGCCTTGTCTCTACTCCTTGATTTACCATATCTTCCCAAATTTGATCCCTTGCCCCCACTATTGAGTTTAAAACCCTCTGTACTTCCCTACTTATGCAGCTTGCTAGAACACTGGGCCCAGCACGGTTCAGGTGTAGACTGTCCCAATGGTACAGCCCCCACTTTCCCCAGTACGGGTGCCGGTGTCCCACGAACTGAAACCCATTTCTACCACACCAATCTTTGAACCGCACATTCATTTCTCTAATCTTATTTGCCCTACTCCAATTTGCACATAGCTCAGGTAATAATCCAGAGATTATTACCTTTGAGGTTGTTTCTTAATTTGGTGCTTAGTTCCTCATACTGACTATGCAGAACCTCTTTCTCTGCCCTGCCTATGTCATTGGTACCGACATGCACCACGATGACTGGATCCTCCCCTCCCACTGTAAGTTCCTCTCCATCCCTGAGCAGATGTCCCGAATCCTGGCACTGGGCAGGCAACACAGCCATCTGGACTCTCGCTCTTTGCTGCAGAGGACAGTGTCAATCCCCCTCACTATAAAGTCCCCTACTACTAATACTTTCCTTTTTTCTCCCTCCGCTTGAATGACTTCCTGTACCATGGTGCTATAGTCAGTCTGCCCATCCATACTACAGCCCTCGCCCTTGTCCGTACAAGCTACAAGAACCTCGAACTTGTTGTTCAATTGCAAAGGCTGAGGCTCCTCCACTTCCACCTTCTCGATCTCCTTACCTGCCTGACTCGCAGTCACACCCTCCTGTCCCTAACCACTGACCAAAGCAGATGACCCTATCCTAAGGGGTGTGACTGCCTTCTGGAACGAAGTGTCCAGGTAACTTTCCCCCTCCCTGATGCATCGCAGTGTCTGCAGCTCGACCTCCAGCTCAATGACTCTGAGTCGAAGCTCCTCAAGCCACAGACAGGAGCTCTCATGTACAACAGCCGCAACACATCACCTGTCCTGCCATCTTTATTGTGTTAATTTAATTAAATTTATTTTCTCTTAATTAATATAGCTCCCCTCCTTACTGAACTCCCTCACTTACCAAACTCCCTTCTTCACACTCTGTGCCCTCCAGCAGCACTCAGTGCAGACCAAGCATAATCTGTTCTTAAAAGACTTCAAATCTCTCCAGGTACCTGTTATTTTTATGATGTATGCTTTGAAGTTTATGGGGTAGTTTTATTCCACATTGGCCAACAGCAGTACTCAACAACACTGATTACCATTGTAGTGATGCACGCGAAGGTTCACAAAAAAGCACTGACAACTAGGAACATAGGAAGATAGGAACAGGAGTAGGCCATTCAGCCCCTCAAGCCTGTCCTGCCATTCAATGAGATCATGGCTGATCCACAGCCTAACTCCATATACCTGCCTTTGGCCAATATCCCTTAATATCTTTGCTTAACAAAAATCTATCTATCTCAGATTTAAAATTAACAACTGTTCTAGCTTCAACTGCTGTTTGTGGAGAGAGTTCCAAACCTCTACCACCCTTTGTGTGAAGAAGTTTTTCCTAACATCTCTCCTGAATGGTCTGGTCCTAATTTTTAGACTATGTCTCCTAGTTTTAGAATCTCCAACCAGTGGAAATAGTTTATCTTTATCTAGCCTGTCTTTTCCTGTTAATATCTTGAAGACTTAGCAATTGCTGGTCACCAGGAAAAACAGCATCAATGTGTCATGGTAGCATAAAGTGTAAAGCATAATATAGACCGTATATATCCTGCTGGAAATAAATGGTGTTACAATAGTCACACACCACTGCTACTTTTACCTATGCCACACCACCTCTATTATGGTCCAACATACTCTATGCATGTCCACATGAAGAAAGGCAGTATCTAGGAGTAGGCTCCTACCTCCTATGAAGTGAGTGAATGGGCTAGACGGCTGCAGGATTAACAAACACCCTTTTCTTGACAAGGCACAAGTGAAAGAGGACCTGAAGGAAAGGACAGACACAGAATCACTTTGGATAAAATGAATAGACGGTAACAGAGATAAACTTATGCTAAACCCCAGGCCAGGGTGAAACCCCTGATCTGGAAGTGTAAGATGACATAAGGAAGGTAATGGACTATCATATTTGGAGATTTCAACTTACCAAAATTGACTGGGACAATAATGTCCCCACTGGTAAGACAGAGAAGGGATTTCTAGCGTTAATGGAATGCTGTTTTATCACTCAGTTAGTAAAAGAGTCAACATGGGGAGAAAACCTTCTGGATTTGATTGAGTAATAAGGATGATCAAAATTCCAACACAAAGGTGGACGAAGCTTTAAGTACCAGTGATTAAAATGTGACCACTTTTGACACTGCAATAATTGGAGAGGTTACTTAAACCCAAACAAAATTGCCAAATTTTAAGGGGACCAACTTCAAACACTTCAGAAGTTTCGTCAGAGTGGGCCTGGAAGGATTGAATATGGCTGGGAGTGAGGAGAAGCTATGGAGTTGCTTCAGGGACATGATTCTGAATGCAATGGACCAATATGTACGCATGCAAAGCAAAGGAAATATACCAAGCTTAAAGGCAGGGCTACCACGCAACTCAAAAGGAGGGAAAAACAGAGTTAATACCATGAAAAAAAAAAGGGCACAGAATTAAGTCAGATTCAATACCAAAACAAATGCTTGGGCTGTAAAAGGGGCATCAAAACAACACAGGAAAATTGTGAATTGAAATGACAAGAGAAATGAAGGATAGTAATAAGTCCTTTCAGTATCTAAGAGAAAAATAAAAACGAAGGACAGAGTGAGGGCATGACAACTGATGCTACATAGGCTGAAAAAAACGTAAGAACGAACAAACTTGCATTTATATAACACCTTTTACGACCTCAGAATATCTTAATGCACTTAACAGCCAATGAAGTACTTCATTGAAGTATTTCCTACATTACAACAGTGACTGCAATTCGAAAGCACTTCGTTAGCTATATAAAACTTTTGAGACATCCTGTGGTCATGAAAAGCACTATATAAATACAAGTCTTTCTTTCTTTCTAGTCACTGTTGCTGTGTAGGACAGTCAATTTGTGCACAGCAAGCTCCCACAAACAGTGATGAGATACTGACCAGATAATCTGTTCTAGTTATATTGGTTGAAGGATAAAGATTGGCTGGGCCACCAGGAGATTTTGGCAAATGGGGCCTTGGTTTAATGCCTCATCTAGAAGACAGCACCTCAAACAATGCAGAACTCCTTCAGTATTGCATTGGAGTATCAGCCTAGGTTTTGTGCTCAAGTTTCTGGTGTGGGACTTGAACCCATCTGACTCAGAGGCAATTCCTTGGCTCAGTTAAATAGTTTTTTTGCATTAATTTTTACCAAGGAGGAGACAGATAAGGATTTATCTGGAAAAGATAAGACTAGGTTGTTGCAGGGTAATTTGTGACTCTATTCACATTATGATCAGCTTGGTTGCTGAACAGCTGCACAGACTTTAGGTAAATAAATCTCAAGGGCCAGATAAGATGCATCCGAGGATCCTTGAGGAAATAAGGAAGGAGAATGCAGGAACTCTGGTACAAATCTTCCAAAATTCCTGAATACTGGGCACTGGAGAAAGGCAGATACTACTCCTGTTTTTTGACAAGGTAACAAAAGTGGCCCGAGAAATGGCAGACCAGTGAGTTTGACATGGATAAAGTTATGGAAGCCCTTAAAGTTAAGATCACGGAGCAGCTGGATAGAAATAAAATCATAAAAGATAGACAATATGGATTCATGAAGTGGAGGTCCTGTCAATCTAACTTACTGGTTTTCTTTAAGGGTAAGATAAAGGGGCTGGACAGGGATAAGGCAGTCGATGTGGTGTACTTGGATTGCAGTACGGCCTTTGATATAGTTCCTCTGGAGAGGCTGATGCTGAAAGTAAGTGGAAATACGAATCAGTCAGTGGAAAAATCTTACAATAAATACATAATTCATTGAATTCAGAGGATGGTGCTACAGGGATTGTCACCAGCCTGGGAGAATGTTACCAGTGGGGTTCCACAGAGGTCTGTTTTAAGACCTCTTCACTACCTTCATAAATGATCTGGAGCTAGGAATCACAAGCACAGTGTCTAAATTTGTGGATGATACAAAGCTAATGAAGGCGGTAGACCGCAAAGCTGAACAGAATAAGTTACAGGAGGATTTAAATATATATGGGAATTGGACAGGCAGATGGCAAATAAAATTCAATGCAGAGAAATGCAAAGTGCTCCACCATAGCATCATAGAATGGTTACAGCACACAAGGAGGCCATTCAGCCTGTCTTGTCTGTGCCAGCTCTCTGCAACAGTAACTCATCTACTCCCACTCCCCCGCCCTTCCTCCAAAGTCCTGCAAATTATTTTTCTTCAGGTGCTTATCCAAGTCCCTTTTGAAAGCCATGATTGTACCTGCACCCACCACACTCTCAAGCAGTGCATTCCAGATCCTAACCACTCACTGTGTAGAAAAGTTTATCCTCATGTCGCCGTTGGTTCTTTTTGCCAATTACCTTAAATCGGTGTTCTCTAGCTCTCGACCCTTCTGCCAATGGGAACAGTTTCTCTCTATCTACTCTGTCTCGACCTCTCATGTCTTTGAGCACTTCTACCAAATTTCCCCTCAACCTTCTCTTTTCTAAGGAGAACAACCCAGTTTCTCCAATCTGTCCATGTAACTGAAGTCTCTCATCCTTGGAAACATTCTCGTAAATCTTTTCTGTATCCACTCTAAAGCCTTCACATCCTTCCTAAAGTGCGGTGCCCAGGATTGGACACAATACTCCAGTTGAGGTCAAAGCAGTGTTTTATAAAGGTTCACCATAACCTCCTTGCTTTTGTACTCTATGCCTCTATTTATAAAGCCCAGGATCCCATATGCCTTTGGGGACAGAAATTCAGGAAGTAATGATACTTAAATGGAAAGAAAATAACGTACATGGAAAATGAAAGAGATCTGGGGGTCCTGATTGATAATATATTGAAGTTATCACAACAATATTTGGTGGCAGTGAGTGAAGCAAATATTCACTCTACCTACACGCAAAAGGACAAAGGAAACTTGACGAGAAACATTTGCAAGAGCTTCAATATTAAAAGTCCCAGTGCCTTGCTCCACCTAAAATTCCAGAGAAGATGTAATATAGACTTAGCATTGTGCAGACTGGAGTCCACATCCATCACAACCTTTACTACAGTCAGCAGTTAATTTATTAAGCTAACAGTACAGAACAAATATCACTGTTGTACAAATGAGGTGCAGTTAATCAGCGCCTCACTCACATCTGCCGGGTCAGAGGCTAGGAATCCTGCAGCAAGTAACTCACCTCCTAACTCCCCAAAGCCTGTCCATCTACAAGGCACAAATCAGGAGTGTGATGGAATATGCTCCACTCGTCTGGATGGGTGCAGCTCCAACAACACTCAAGAAGCTCCACACCATCGAGGAGAAAGCAGCCCGCTTGACTGGCACCCCATCCACCACCTTAAACATTCACTCCCTCCACTACTGGTGCACAGTGGCAGCAGTGTGTACCATCTCCAAGATAGACTGCAGCAACTCGCCAAGCCTCCTTCAACAGCACCTTCCACACTGTGACCTCTACCACCTAGAAGGACAAGGACAGCAAGACGCATGGGAACACAAATGTCACGCATCATCCTGACTTAGATCTGTATTGCCATTCTTTCACTGTCGCTGGGTCAAAATCCTGGAACTCCCTTCCTAACAGCACTGTGGGTGTACCTGCACTACATGGACTACAGCGATTCAGGAAGGCAACTACCACAAGCTTCTCAAGGGCAATTAGGTATGGGGCAACAAATGCTGGGCTTGCTCGTGACGCCCACATCATACGAAAGAATAACAAAAGGCTGCGTTTGCTGACAACGTAACCACTAGGTGGCACTGTACTAGCACATGCGCAAATGCAGCCTCATCCACTTAAACATCACTGTCTGCAACATTCAGGCTGCTGCCAGGATTGAAGATGGCACTGCTCAATTTATCACAGAAGAACAACTTCAACCCATGGCAGCACATAATGGACACGTTTGATACACGGAGAACGTTGCGCTGTTTAAAGTCTCATCAGAAGGACAGCACCTCTGACAGTGCTGCACACCCTCTGTGATTCTGTGAGGTTTCAGTGCCATCCTGCTCTCCAGCTGCTCACTTCTCCCTCCCATCCCTCTCTCTGGCCGCTCACTCCCCGCTTCCCCACCCCCCATCCCTCCAGACGCTAGCTCTAGGTTGCGCTGCTTCCCTCCTCTCGGCCACTCGCTCCTACATCGCCCCGTCACCCCTCGTGGCCTGCTTTGCTTCTTCGGGTGGAGCGAATGGCTGAGAGGAGGGAAGGGGCCCACGGCTTAGAGCTAGCGTCTGGAGGGATGGGGTTGGGGGGAAGCGGGGAGTGAGCAGCTGGAGAGTATGGGGGGGGGGTAAGGAGAGGGGAGCGGGCAGTGGGTGGGAGAGCAGGGGTGTGGGGGGAGCGGGGAGCAAGCGGCTGGAGAGTGGTTGGGGGGGTGGGGGGAAGCAGCAAGTGAGATGCCTGGAGTGAGTGGCCGAGGGGGGAAGAGCGTTTTTCTGCTCATGTGCCTGTTAGTCCTGGCAAGGCAAGACGTAGGCTGCATGTGTGCAGCATCTCAGAGCGCAAGAGACCATTTGCACATGCGCATGGCTTGGTGCACTCTGATAATTTCAGCGGGCCCCTGCGTTGTCAGGAATCACTTTGTAAAAAAAAAATGTGGTTTGTGCTTTAATTTGCTCTAAAATAGGAAAACTCAGTGGGTGCCTCATTTAGCTGCACACATTTTACCTTCTTACTCGTGCTAGGTTACCAAAGATGGGTGATTAGACCTGTGCCAGTAAGCTGATTGACTAAAGTTTGTTCATACTGTTATACTGGACCGGATACATGGATACGTAGTCAGCCACTTACTTGCCAACAGTCTGACCTGAACTGCTACAAATCTAGACACATTATTCAGAGTAGGTGCAAGGGATGTTTCCCTCACAACGGAACCCTCCAATAAATCACATCTCTCGAACAGGCAACAACACACAATTGTGCTTCAACTGCCCATAATCCAACCAATATAAATAACCATTGTTTTCTCTTCTTCATAATGCCAACCTTCCTTCAGTTATCACAGAATCACAGAATTGTTACAGCACAGAAGGAGGCCATTTGGCTTGTCGTGTCTGTGCTGGCTCTCTGAAAGAGCAATTTACCTCGTGCCACTCCTTAGCCTTCTCCCTGTCGCCCTGCTAATCTAAATTCCTCTTGAATGCCTCTTTTGAACCTGCCTCCACCACACTCTCAGGCAGTGTATTCTAGATCCTAACCACTCGCTGCGTGAAAAAGCTTTTTCTCATGTCGCCATTGCTTCTTTTGTCAATTACCTTAAATCTGTGCCCTCTTGTTCGTGATCCCTTCACCAATGGGAACTGTTTTTCCCTATCTACCCTGTCCATACTCCTCATGATTTTGAACACCTCTACCAAATCTACTCTCAACCTTCTCTTCTCCAAAGAAAACAGTCCCAATTTCTTCAATCTATCCACGTAACTGAAGTTCCTCATCCCTGCAACCATTCTCATAAACCTTTTTTTGCACTCTCTCCTACGTCTTTACATATCATTTATAGCAGTATAAAAAAGGGCTAACTTCTCTAACTGCCTGATGAAAGCAGCTCACCACACACTAGACCTCTGGGTCAAAAAACAGATTGTAACCACCCAAATTAAGTATTCTCCAGTGAAGCTAAGTACTGTAACATTTGCTCAAGACTTACTGAAAGGCGTTGGTTTCCAAAGTGAATGCAGCATAACCACAATATACTAGATGAAGGGATGGTTTATTCTCAACTGCAACATTGGGAGGCTACAAGGATAGACATTACTTGGTCGCCACTCCCCAATCAGTATCCTAGACACATTAAAGATTTTTTGTTATTTATTGCTATATTGAAAGAGCATTTCAGAACCTACTGCAAGGAATACAACAGACTTATGTTATTTGAATTCTACTGGGTTTTAAAGTCTTTGGGCTATAAATTGGATAGCATCTGGAAATGGACGCAGGGATCGCGCTGTGCGATTACCCTGTGCCCATTCAGTGTAATGCAGCCAGCGAGTCAACTTCATGCTGCCAGCTCATTATAATGCTTTCTGCATGCAGCCAGTGTGAATTGCGCTGTTCATTGGCTGCATCCATCAGCAGGGGGCCCAATTTCATTACAAACTTGCACTACTTAAAGCCAGCCGGCACCTCTTAAAGAGGAGGTGCACTGTGGCAGGAATAGGTGCTGGGGCCATTCTACAAGTGAAAGTGACCTGGGAAAGAGTGAAGAATGGCTGACCATGGGAGAGAGCAGGCCCTCAGGTTTTCAGACACTGCACTTGAGGAGGTGGAAAGGAGGAGAGATATCCTGTATCTTCAGTGAAGCAGGAGGCCCACAAGACACATGATGAGAAGGCACTAGGAACAAATAGGTAACAGGTCAATGCCAGGAGTTTAGCCCCAAGGACCTGGATACAGTGCCACAAGAAGTTAAATGACCTGAAATGAGTGGTCAAGGCCAGTGAATGCATCTTCAAATACCACATCCTACCAACTAGCCTCAACCACTGCTCAATTCACCACACTACCAACAATCTCCATCAATCAGAACTCATATCTGACATTCATACACTTCACCTCACCCTCACACATGTAGCACTATTGGAAACCTCACACTCACATCTTGCACACACTGCCAGCTATTCAACCATGACAGCCATATCACCCAAACATATTGCACGATACTCACTGAAACACTGACCTTGCTTGCAGAAGAAGGTGGTGCCTAACCAGAGGTAACAGGAACTTAATGGAGGTAGGGAGAGGCACATCTGCATGTTCTAACCCCCCACAGAGGAGATGGTGCTGGCTATTATGGGAAGGGCCATCGCTGAGGCCATAGTCACCAGCAGGGCTGGAGGGATTAATTATGAGAGTATCTGCAAATCTAATTCCCTCTCATCTCATCCCACTTCTCCCTCATCCCACAATCTCTTCTGACTCAAGCTGCAGATGGTGTAAGAATGCACTTCATAGAATCACAGAAATTTACAACACGGAAGAAGGCCATTTGGCCCATCATGTCTACGCTGACCGACAAGAAACCATCCAGCCTAATCCCACTTTCTGGCTCTCTTGGTCCATAGTCTTGTAGGTTACGGCACTTCAAGTGCATATTTAAGTACATATTAAATGTTATGAGGGTTTCTACCTCTACCACCCTTTCAGGCTGTGAGTTCCAGATTTCCACCACTCTCTGGGTGAAAAGATTTCCCCTCGAATCCCCTCTAAACTTCCTACCTTTTACCCTAAATCTATGTCCCCGTTTGTGGACCCCTCAACCAAGGGGGATAGGGCCTTCCTGTCCACTCTATCTAGACCCCTCATAATTTTATACACTTCAATTAGGTCTCCCCTCAGCTCCTCTATTCCAAAGAAAACAACCCTAGCCAATTCCATCTTTCCTCATAACTAAAATTCTCCAGTCCAGGCAACATCCTCGTAAATCTCCTCTGTACCCTCTAATGAAATCACATCTTTCCTATAGTGCGGTGATCAGAACTGCATGCAGTACTCCACCGTGCCCTAACTAGTGTTTAATACAGTTCCAGCAGTTCTTGCTCTTACATTCTATGCCTCGGTTAATGAAGGCAAGTATCCCGTATGCTTTCTTGACCACATTACCTACCTGTCCAGCCACCTTCAGGGATCTGTTAACATGCACTCTAAGGTCCCTCTGTTCCTCTACACTTCTCAGTATCCTACCATTTATTGTGTAATCCCTTGTCTTGTTAACCTTCCCCAAATGCATTACCTCACACTTCTCTGGATTGAACTCCATTTGTCACTGTTCCGCCCACCTGACTAGTCCATTGATATCTTTCTGCAGTCTACAAATTTCTTCTTCATTATCAACCACATGGCCAATTTTTATATCATCAGCAACCTTTTTAATCATACCCCCTGCATTCAAGTCCAAATCATTGATATATACCACAAAAAGCAAGGGACCTAGTACTGAGCCCTGTGGAACCCCACTGGAAACAGCCTTCCAGTCGTAAAAACACCCATGGTCTATTACCCTTTGCTACCTGCCTCTGAGCCAATTTTGGATCCAACTTGCCACTTTGCCTTGGATCCCATGGGCTTTTCCTTTCGTGACCAGTCTGCCCAGCGGGACTTTATCAAAAGCCTTGATAAAATCCATATAGACTATATCAAATGCTATACCCGCATTGACCCTCCTTGTTACCTCCTCAAAAATTTCAAATCGTGTTAGTCAGACACGACCTTCCCTTAACAAATCCATGCTGAACTTCTTAACTTTCTCGTCTCCCCTCATTGCAACCCAATCGTTACCCCTTTTTCCTTTCAGATACCCAGGACAGTGGGAGGAAGACCAACAAGACAGTGATAAGATACACCATCAACTGGTTTCACACTTGCAGTCACCAACTCAGATACTGACACTGCATATAATTTAGAGGCTAGGATAGAGGAGAGATCTGCACATGGGGAGACACTGGGCACAGGTTCGCTGCATTCAGGTCGGGTGCAGGTGCCGCCAGCTCACCAGAGGGTAAAGACTCAGATGATGAATTTGATGGGCTAGGCCACAGAAGAAAGCTGTTTTTTCATTTATTCACGGGTTGTGTGCGTCATTGGCGAGGCCCAGCATTTATTGCCCATCCCTAACTGCCCTTGAGAAGGTGGGCAGTGAGCCACCTTCTTGAACAAACTGAGGGGCTTGCTGGACCACATCAGAGGGCAGTTAAGAGTCAACCACATTGCTCATGTGTCTGGAGTCACATATCCAGACCAGGTAAGGACGGCAGATTTCCTTCCCTAAAGGACATTAGTGAACCAGACGGGTTTTTACAACAATCCAGTCCTCATGGTCACCATTATTGAGACTAGCTTTTTAATTCCAGATGTATTTAATTAAGTGAATTTAAATTCCCAGCTGCCATGGTGAGATTTGAATTCATGGGCCATTAGTCCTGGCCTCTGGAGTACAAGTCCACTAACATAACCACTATGATACCATACCCCACAGTGTGGAAAAGCAACCAAAACGCAGAGAATTGTGGTTAGAACCAGAATAAGTAATCCAGTAATTAACCTGTAAGTAGTTGATGATACCTTTAAGTAGCACTGGTGGGGTGTCCTTCATGTCACTGAACACATGTTCAGCTGTTGGAATTTAAGAGAGGGTGTAGACTGGAGTGTGGAGCTCCAAAATGGCAGTGTTGGCATCAAATCAGTGTTGCACACTGATTGACATCATGATCTGCCTGCTTTGCAATCCTCCAGTGGACACTGGGGTTAGAACTCTGCACCGTTTATGAATATGGCGGCTGGCACACTTCATGTCAGAAGTGTATGTGCATGCTGCGGACACCATTTTGTAACTTTAAGTGGCTTCATAGCATCCAAAAAAACGAGTCCAATTTCACCCCTTATTTGTGCAAAGCATAAAGGTCTCCGTCATCAGCCAGTCTATCAAATAAGAACGGAAGGAAATTGGATTTCTCATTATTCTTACCTTCCCTATTCAGTGGGCGACATCAACTTCCTGTTTTGCAGTATTAGATTTTCTTCACCTTCAGTTGCTCGTAAATTTTTAATTAAAATTTTAAAACCAGTAACATTAAACCTGTCAATAAAGAAAACAATGTTTTTAGCTACAATATGTTGCAATAAAAACCTTGCCATGTGCTATAATTTGAACTCGTGTTGACTATCACGCTCTACTCAAACTTTAACATACTTTCAATTAGATAAAGTTAAACCCTTTTCCTTTGCATCATCTCACATCAATTCCACTAATAACAATTTTAAATTGGTACGCACAATAATTAATTCCCACAAATCATTAAAAAAACTGACTTTCGGTTAAATAGTGTAATCTGTTAGAGAACGTTGTTGCATAATCCAACTACTTGCATCAGACCTTGCTCTTTTCCAGAAGCAGAAAGGTGAGCTTGCATAATTTAGTCTTCACTGGATGCTACTTATAATTGATAGTTACACGACACAATGCATCGAAGCTGATACTGCTGTGTGTATCATATGGAAGCAGCAAACTATCTACGCAGTAGCTGCACTAGAAATGCTAGACTGCTTCGACCGCTAGAACTGTTTCTCTCCCTCTCAGATATCAACTATTCTTTACAGCAGACATACAAGTGCATGTACTAGTCTTATACTGCCAGGAGTGAATTATTGGCTTTTATCCACCATGTGCTGCAGTTTGGCAGGGGAAAGGGGAGGAGGTGGAAAGTGGTGACTGGTTATGACTGGTGGCCAACTTCTTTAGATTTCTTTCACATTTTGAAAGACACTTTTACATAGATGCAACTCATATTCCTACTATCAAGGGTATTCACTTATATAAAAGCGACCCAAATGTTTTGGATTTTCCTGAGTTTTGCAAGGTTTCAGGTCTCCACTTACAACAAAACATGGAGCCAGATTCCTTCTCCTTTAGCTGTGGGAATCAGCAGGGGCCGCACGCAAAATAAATAAGGAAGCAAAGTGAACTCAGTTTCAGCACCACTCTCCCACCTTCTGAAAATCTAAAACTGATGTCATACTTAAAAATGACCTCCAATAGTTGCATCTCGGCACATTTAATCCAATAGATAAATCATTTTTTATTCATTCTCGGGATGTTAGCATCACTAGCATGCTGGCATTTATTGCCCATCCCTAGTTACCCTGAGAAAGTGGTGGTGAGCCTTCTTCTTGAACTGTTGGTAGCAGTTTGACTGATTTTAAAGGGCAGTTAAGAATCAACCATGTTGCTGTGACACTGGAATCACATAGGCCAGACTGGGTAAGGGCACCAGGTTTCTTTCCTGAAAAGGATTGATGAACCAGTTGAGATTTTAAAGGCACTTTTACTGATACCAGGTTTTTATTTCCAGATCTTTAAAAAAAACTGATTTCAAATGTTCACTCTCCTGAAGGCAGTGCATTATTGTGGGGTAGTACTGGCAGGGGGCGGGCAGCGCTGGCAGCTCTCTGGTACCTCACCCTAGTGACCATTCCAGGCATGGTATGGTGCCTTCTCCATTTCTTTTTAAAATGTTTGGATAAGACAACTGGTACTACCAGAGGCATGGTTCATGGGAAAGCAGTTGTACAAATGCTGGGTATGACACAGAGAAGACAATCAGCAAATAATTTTGAATCTGGCCAACATGTGTCCAGGTCAAAGTTGAGTCTTCAAGTCCGTTACAGTACAGAAGCTGCTTGCGCATTTAAATGTAGATTATAGACACACAGATTACTCAGAAATATTTATTATCACAGTGCTAAAGCAGATGCAGCAACAGCTGTGGATAAAAATGGTTCTCTCTAAACCACAAGGGAGGACGATTACAGAAATATCTGCCAAGGTAGTGTGTTTGCTCTTCAGGGTAGGTGTCCAGTGACTAGGACATAATCAGAATCTAACAATTTACATAGCTTGCCAAACCATCATTCTACTTACAAGTAAACAACTGGCTGATACAAAACAAATCTCATTCTGCAACAGTTCTATTGAGTACTTGTATCCTGTTCAGGATAAATCATGCAGATTGTCCTTACATTCACTTTCATGTTCTACCATCGCAGGAATGGAACAATGGTAATCCAGTAACGTCTCTTAATTTAAAGCCCAAGACTTGAATATTGCTCCCATATATCAGAAACTCTTCTGGCACCTTTCATACACTCCTAGACAGGATACCTGACTAGGCAATTTCCATAATTTCCAGTGCCCAAACTTTCTCAATTTTATAGATTGTCAGTGCTCATCTGAACTTTTCTTTCTTATTCCACCTAAGCTCCAAATCCCCCAAACTGTGCACGCTTCCACCTCCCTGAATCCTCACTATACTGAAATCAAAAAATTACACTGCCGACTACGCAGATTGATTTTTAGAACTTTAAAACTGTGCAAATCCTTACCTTCCCCAGTCTTCCTCCTACAATTTTCGGGCTTTTAAAACCAAAGTTTGGTGTCATTTAACTAACTATTTCTTGATTTATCTCATCTTTTTCCAACCTTGCTGGTGGCCTCAACCTGTGAGTCTTCAACCTTCAGCTTAGCTTTCAAAAGTAAATACATAATTGAAATAGGGCATTAAGTTTGTTTACTGCAGACTGCATAATTAAGAAATACAATTAGAAATAGTTCACTGGAGTGTATCTGTGGCACTGCTTTCACTCAATTGTTTCAAAGCACTGTTTTCACTCAGTGATTTGCTCTGTAATACAAGTGCAAGTAGTACAGGAAAAGACAGTACCAGCAGCAATATTGGTATATTGAAAATGTTTGCACAATCTTACCAAAAAAGACTGCTCTCATTATGACACAGAATATATTCAGGTTGCTAAAAAGTAGATTACATAACTGAATTACTAGCTCCAGAAACAGCTTTTACTATACCAATCCAGCACTGCAGATGTTCAAGGGTGCAATTGTGCCAGTGAGCATACATGGGCTGAGATAACAGTCAAATGAAAGCAGAACATGTTCTATGGACAGTCTACCTACAAGGACAGTAATAGCACTGCTTTTTTTTTTATTGAGAGCAATATTCAACTGCACAAAGTGTTTTCTGCTGGGAATTATTTTGAACTGTCGTGTGAAAACTGCAGACAGTAAGCCATATACAGTGTGCAAGCCCTGGCAATCCAGCAGCGAGTCCAGGGGTCTGTGTTCTATTTACATTTGTATTTCTTAATCACTGGTTTGCCCAGTTTGAATTTTAGGGGCCTGAAGGTTTAAAAAAGGCTATTTTGAACTCGCGGTTGCCTCACTGGTTGATCGATCTGAAATCAAAAACACTGAAATCAGCTCGTATCAGAGGCACGAAATATACATTGTTATGACTGAGACGGGAAGAGTGCACTGTTTATTCTAGTTCCACTTCTCCACGGGTCACAACATATATTTAAATTTTTTCCCACTTACCGATACGGTCAATCATAGACTATTTTTATACCAGAATAAAACACACCAAACAGGTTTCTTTAATAAACAACAAAATTATCAGTTTATTATAAAACGAGTCTTAACCAGTAATGAAGTAAAGAATAAACACACAGATTGCAATATTAAAGTTCCCTTTTTACCTTAGCCCCCCCACCCCACACTCACTCACACGCACACATACACCGGTTAACCGGAAAAATAAAGGGATTTTTGTTTTTAAGAGCTCTATTACAGATGTTACGACCAGGTGAGAAAGGTGTCTAGGGGTTCCTCTCAGCCTTCGCCTGGTCTTACCGTAACAGGGTTTAATTTTAAACACACCATGTTTTTAGCTCCCCCTTGGTGAATCCTTGTTCACCGTTTTTCAATTATAAGGCAAAGAAACCAGCATAAACAGGCTTTCTTAGGTTTAAAGAAGAAAAGTTGAAATTTATTAAACTTGAACTTAAACTCTAATTCGGTTGACGCCTATGGATACACAATGCGCTCACGCTAGCATGCATACACAATACACACATGCAAATAGAGACAGAAAAGAGCAGAAGAAATGAAGTGGAAAAGTTTGAGGCAATATCTGAAGAGTTTTTGTTACGGTTTTTCAAGCTCACGGTAGAGTCCTTGATTGTAGGTAGATCTTGCTTTTCGTTGGGGCCCAGTATTCTTCTTAAACCTTGTTCACTGTAGGAGACTTTTCTCTCTTGTGGTTCATGTGTCTTCAGTGGATTCGGAGGCTTGTGTGAAAGAGATGCGAGCAGACGGGAGAGATCTTCTCAGTCCAGGAGCAAAGTCTTTGAGTTCAAACTCTCTGTGGCTAGTTCAAAAGACCCTGGAACAGCCAGTTAGTCATGTGACCAGCTGCTCTAACCAGTCCTGGATTGCATCAGTTTAGCAGTCTCTGGAATGCTCCTCTTATACACAATACCTGGTGATCAAGGTCCATTGTGGGTTGAATGTGTCAGAGAATGGTCCTTTGTCCTTCCAAGCACTGTCTGTTAATGTGCAAATGTCATTTCCAGCCACAGCTGATCTGTTTAACAAGTCATTTCCTCACTCCAGCAACAATTTAAAATCAATGTTCATGACAAAATTAATGTGCCTCATTCTTGACAGGTGGGGGCCTAGCATGACACAGACAAAAAAAAAATTGGGCTGGATACCTGCTCATTCTTGAAGAAACAGCAGATGGGGTATGTTATGTTCCAAAACTGGCATACATTCTGGCCTCCGAGTACACATAGATGGGTCACTGGGATCTTTTAGAACAGTTCTTTTCAAGCGGCGTTGAAAATTAATTTAGCAGGCTTTTCTTCAGAGACAGGAAACGAGATGAGTTGACACACTGAACTTCTCAGGGCCTTTTAGAGAGGTGCTGGAAAGCTGAGCTGGGCTGTGGTCTTCTCTCCTTCCTTGAGAATTCTCTTCTCTCCTTAGAAGTTCTCTTCCTTTTTCTGCAGGCTTTTTAAAGAGATTTAACAGGCTGGGCTGAGCTGAGGTTCTGTCCTTCAGTTTTATTTTTTAAAAACTCCAACCCCTTTTAAACAGTTAATTCCCAACTCCAAACAATTCAAAAGTCAAGCCGGAAACAGAAAGTCCACCTTCTAACCTGTCACTTCTCTGCACATATCTTCCCCCAGTTACCAGCGTTTCTGTTCTATTTTTAATGAGTCATGTGATAACCAGTAAATGTTGTTGTCAAACAAGTTCTTTCAGTGTTCTCTTGATGAACCTCTTGAAAAAAAACTGGTCCAACATTTCTTCAGTTTGATTCTGAATCCTCAAAAAATATTTTAAACAGAAATAGACGCACTTTCGTAACAACATACACATTGGGATTGAGGAAAATCAAAGAACTATTTACTAAAAAATTATGCTGGTTTTGATTGCTGATCCTGCCAACAGAATCTTGCACCAAAATATCCTGCAGTATTCATTTGCCTATGCTAGAATGTAAAAAACAAATGTGAAACTAGTGCAAATGCATTGTTACCAACAGGGGCAATAGTGACTGCTGTTATCCGCCATTCCCCCTCACTCCCAAAGCCTCTTGCCTCTCCTGTTCCTCTTCCATTATTATGGAAAACAGGGGTATGCCCATTGGGAAGGCCATTCCAGCTGCTTAGCCCTCCTGAACCTGTGGGGGAAGGGGTGGGGCTTAAGTGTCAGCCATGGCTCAGCCGGTAGCACTTTTGCCTCTGAATCAAAAGGTGAAGGGTTCAAGCCCTACTCTAGAGACTGAAACACAAAAATCTCGGCTGATATTCCAGTGCAGTACTGAGGGAGTGCAGCACTGCTGGAGCTGCCGTCTTTCGGATGAGACGGTAAACCTAGGCCCTGTCTGCTCTCTCAGCTGGGCATAACAAATCCTAGGGGACTATTTTGAAGAGCTGGGGAGGTCTCCCCAGTATCCTGCCCAAGATTTATCCCTTAATCAACTTCACGAAAACAGATTATCTGGTCATTATCACTTTGCTGTTTGTAGGAGCTTGCTGTGCACAAATTGGCTGCTGTGTTTTCTACATTACCACAATGACTGCACTTCAGAAGTACTTTATTGAGTGTAAAGCACATTGGTACACCTGAGGCTGTGAAAGGTGCTATGCAAATGCAAATCTTTCTTTAAAATTTCAGGTGCAGAGACTGACAGCACTTTGATTAAGTATGGTAAGGTGCGACAAAAGAGATGGAGCTATGTAAATGAGCACCAGAGGGTTTTGACAGATGTCACTTGGAAGTGGTGCAAACAATCAAGGCAATTTGCAAGTATCGAGGTTCTGACATTAATCTAAAGGCTTATGCAACATTTCCCTGAGGCGGGGGCGGGGGAATGGCGGGGGGTTGGGGATGGAATGGAGGGAGATGGTGCAGTGCCACTCTTACACTGAAAAGTTACAGGAAATATTTTTCGGTACTTCGCAATAACACTGTACTAAGAATATAATCATTATGCTTCTGCATTGGCCAGAACATTTTCTACCATTTTGTCCACATGAGAGGATCACCACTTTCCAATGAACAGCTGATACTGCTACAGGGCAAAGGATTGAAATGCAACTTAATCAATTACCAGAAAATGAAACTGTTATGGAATTCTTCTTTGGCCTCCTAGTCTCGAGAGACAATGGGTAAGTACCTAGAGGTGGTCAGTGGTTTGTGAAGCAGCGCCTGGAGTGGCTATAAAGGCCAATTCTAGAGTAACAGACTCTTCCACAGGCGCTGCAGATAAAATTGGTTGTCGGGGCTGTTACACAGTTTGCTCTCCCCTTGCGCTTCTGTCTTTTTTCCTGCCAACTGCTAAGTCTCTTCGACTCGCCACTCTTTAGCCCCACCTTTATGGCTGTCCGCCAGCTCTGGCGATCACTGGAAACTGACTCCTAAGACTTGTGGTCAATGTCACAGGACTTCATGTCGCGTTTGCAGATGTCTTTAAAGCGGAGACATGGATGGTCGGTGGGTCTGATATCAGCGGCGAGCTCACTGTACAATACGTCCTTGGGGATCCTGTCATCTTCCATGCGGCTCACATGGCCAAGCCATCTCAAGCGCCGCTGGCTGAGTCGGGTGTATATGCTGGGGATGTTGGCCTTCTCGAGAACTTCTGCGGTGGAGATACGGTCCTGCCACCTGATGCCAAGGATTCTCCGGAGGCAGCAAAGATGGAATGAGTTGAGACATCGCTCTTGGCTGACATACGTTGTCCAGGCCTCGCTGCTGTAGAGCAAGGTACTGAGGACACAGGCTTGAAACACTCAGACTTTTGTGTTCTGTGTCAGTGCGCCATTTTCCCACACCTTCTTGGCCAGTCTGCCATGTGTCTGTGCCCTCAGCTCATTGGCTTTATTTGCTATTGTCAGGCAAACCTCCCACCTGCCAAGATTGAGGCACACAGGATTTCACCACATGAACATGAAGACTTAAAATTGCAAGCCACTGACCGGAAAGACATTTCCATGGTAACTGACAGTGTTGGATCAAGGGACAACGGGCCATGCCCTGACTCATTCAACCAACAATGAACTTTTGATTATCAGACATTGAAGGTGGGGGCAGCTGGCATTCCAGAGACTGTTAAGGTACAATCCACAAACCTCGCAGGAGAGACTGTTAATAGAAGGAGCTAGTCACATGACTACCCTGCTGGGCAACCTGGGAGTTTTTTGAATTTGAACTCCCAACAAAGGATTGGAAGAGACAAAGCCGTGTGCTCATGGAGTAAAGATCTCTCCTGGGACTAAGAACATCTCTCTTGTCTGCCTGCCTCCATCTCTTTCCCACGGAACTGAATCTTGTGAAGACACGTAAACTCAAAGAGAGAACAGTCTCCTACGTGAACAAGGTATAAGACGAATACTGGGCCCCAACGAAACGACCACATTTTCAATCGAGGACTACAGCGAGTTCGAGAAACAGTAACAAGATATTGCCTCGAACTGTTCTACTTATCTTTTCTGTCCCTATTTGCATGTGTGTATCGCGTGTGCATGGTAGCGTGGGTGCGTCGTATATCCGTAGGCATTAACCGCATTAGAGTTTAAGGTTTAATAAATTTCATCTTTCTTCTTTAAACCAAAGAAAGCCTGTTTCTGCTCATTTCTTTGCCTTATGATCGGAAAGCTGTGAACAAGGATTCACAAAAGGGGAGCTCAAAACACAGTGTGTTTAAAATTAAACCCTGTTACAATAAAACCAGGTGAAGATAGTAACAGACCCCAAGACACCTTTTGCACCTGGTTGTAACTGCTAGACTCCTTGCATTTAAACAAATACCTTTTAACACTGCCAAATTCTTGTGCTGCACACTTTTTAAACCTTTGCTTCTTCTGTCTTTCAGAGTCACTCACTAATTTTCTGCCTCCGTTCCCTGCTCTGAATTTGTGCTATCTGAAACTGCCCTCAGGTTCCCATCCTCCTGCCAATCTAGTTTAAACCACCCCCAACAGCACCAGCAAACCTTTCTGCAAGGATATTCATCCCGGTCCTGTTCAGGTGTAGACTGCCGGCTTGTACAGGTCCCACCTTCCCCAGAACCAGTCCCAATGCCCCAGAAATCTGAAGCCCTCCATCCTACACCATCTCTCCAGCCACGCATTCATCTGGTGTATTCTCCTATTTCTATACTCCTATTTCCAGCACATGGCCTTGGGAGCAATCCGGAGATTACGACCTTTGAGGTCCTGCTTGATAATCTCTTTCCTAACTCCCTAAGCTCAGCCTGCAGGATCTCATCCCTTTTTCTGTCTATATCGTTGGTACCAATGTGGACCACGACCTCTAGCTGTGCACTCTCACCCTCCAGAATGCCCTGTAGCAGCTCGGAGATATCCATGACCCTTGCACAAAGGAGGCAACATACCCTCCTGGAATCAGGTCTGTGATCACAGAAATGCCTGTCTGTTCCCCTAACTATAGAATCCCCTACCACTATTGCTCTCCTGTCTTTTCTCCTCCCTCCCTGCACAGCTGATCCACCCTTGGTGCTCTGGTCATGACTCTTGCTGCACTCTCTAGAGGAACCCTCTCTCCCATCAGTACTCAAAACTGAATAACGGTTAGAAAGTGGGACGCCCTCCGGGGTCTCCTGCATTACCTGCCTTGTCCTTAGATTCAGGAATGGTCCCATCAGATTGGAAGTTGGCAAATGCTACACCGTTTTTCAAGAAAGGAGGTAGAGAGAAAACAGGGAACTACAGGCCAGTTAGCCTAACATCAGTCGTTGGGAAGTTGCTGGAAATTATTATTAAAGAAGTCTTAACATTGCACTTGGAAAAGCATAGTATGATTAGAACAAGTCAGCATGGTTTTACTAAAAGGGAGATCCTGTTTGACAAATTTATTAGAGTTTTTTGAGGATGTAACTAGTAGGGTAGATAAAGGGGAACCAGTAGATGTAGTATACCTGGATTTCCAAAAGGCATTCGATAAGGTGCCACAGAAAAGGTTAATAGGCAAGATAAGGGGCTGAATTTTACGCCGCCCCAGTGGGTTGGATGGTGGCGTGGGGGCGGCATAAAATTGAGCGTGAGGCTCCAGAAGGCCTACCCGCCCCGCTTCCGCCTCCGGCCAAGTTTACGGCAGCCAGGCGGGGGGTGGAAAACGGCCCGCCCGCCCGAGGCCAATCAAGGCCCTTAAGTGGCCACTTAACGGCCCTTGCCCACCTCCATGGGTATTTTACCCATGGTGGCAAGTGGGCGTGCTGAGGACATCAAAGGCCACCTAGCGATAGTTGCTGGCCTTTCCGCGCCCTGGGGGGGGCGGGGTGGGAATGGCAATCAGGCACAGGGTGCCCGATAGAGGGCCGCCCCTGCCTCACAACCCACCCGCAGGACCCAAGATGCCCCCCTCCCCCCAAATGACCACTCCAGCCTCACCAAGAAAGGACCGATCCCCCTGGTGAGGCATGCCCCTGCTTACCTTCCTTCCAGGGCTCCTGGCGTCGGCTGGGCTGTAGTCCCAGCAGTAACCACTGCTCCCGATGGCGCTGCTGGGACTAAGAGCTGCCGGCCCGCTGATTGGCTGGCAGCTCACTGAGGCGGGACCTCCTCCCAAAGTCCCGCCTCGGGACAATTAAAGCCTGATGACCCGTAAAATGCGGGACTGACCCTGGGCTAGGCGGAAGCGGGTTCGCCGCCGACTTTCATGTCGGTGGCGAATTCCTGTCCGCCTAAGGTAAAATCCAGCCCAAGGGCTCATGGTGTTGGGGTGTTATATTAGCATGGATGGAGGATTGTTTAACAGACAGGAAGCAGAGAGTGGGCATAAATGGGGCATTTTTAAGTTGGCAGGCAGTGAATAGTGGTGTGCCGCAAGGATCAGTGCTGGGGCTTCAGCTATTTACACTCTATATTAATGACTTGGATGAAGAGACAGAGAATAATGTATCTAAGTTTGCTGATGATACAAAGCTCGGTGGAAAGGTAAGCTGTGGGGAGGATGCAGAGAGGCTACAAAGAGATATAGACAGGTTAAGTGAGTGGGCAACAAGATGGCAAATGGAGTATAATGTAGGGAAGTGTGAAGTTGTTCACTTTGGTCGTAAAAATAGAAAAGTAGAATATTTTTTGAAAGGTGTGAAACTGGTAAGTGTTGATGTTCAGTAAAAGTTGGGGGTACTCGTAGAAGGAAGACACAAAGTTAACATGCAGGTGCAGCAGGCTATTAGGAAGGCAAATGACATGTTGGCCTTTATTACAAGGGGATTGGAGTACAGGAATAAAGAAATCTTCCTAAAATTGTACAGGGCTTTGGTGAGACTGCACCTGGAATACTGTGTACAGTTTTGGTCTCCACATTTAAGAAAGGATATACTTGCACTGGAGGCGGTGCAGTGAATTTTACTAAATTGGTCCCTGGGGTAAGGGGGTTATCCTATGATGAGAAGCTGAGTAAATTGGGCCTCTATTCTCTGGAGTTTAGAAGAATGAGAGGCGATCTAATTGAGACATACAAGATTCTGAAAGGGCTTGATAGGGTAGAAGCTGAGAGATTGTTTCCGTTGGTCGGGGAATCTAGAACATGGGGGCACAGTCTCAGGATAAGGGGCCAATCATGAGGAGAAATTATTACACGCAGAGGGTTGTGAATCTTTGGAATTCTCTACCCCAGAGGGTTGTGGATGCTCCATCATTGAATATATTTACGTTTGGGATAGATAGATTTTTGGTCTCGCAGAGAATCAAGGGATATGGGAAGCGGGCAGGAAAGTGGAATTGAAGCCCAAGATCAGCCATGATCGTATTGAATGGCGGAGCAGGCTCGATGGGCCACATGGTCTACTCCTGCCCCTATTTCTTGTGTTTTTGTGTCCTTCTTGTCTGTCTGGCAGCCACCCAGTCCCTCTCTGCCTGTGTTCTCTTATACAGCGGGGTGACCACCTCCTGAAACGTGCTATTCACATATTGTATTCAGTGCACTCAGCCGTTTCTTGATATCGCCTGGATTGAATCGAATTGTCTGAAGACTGGCATCTATGATGCTGGGGACCTCAGGAGGAGGCTGAAATGGATTATCCGCTCGGCGCCTCTGGCTGAAGATGGTTGCAAATGCTTCAGCCTTGTCTTTTGAACAGATGTGCTAGGCTCCGCCATCATTCAGGCAGCTCACCTCCACCTTTTCTCATGGGCAATTACGGATGGGCAATAAATGCTGGCCTGGCCAGCAATGCCAACATCCCATGAAACAAGTAAAAAAAAGGATAAGGATGTTTGTGGAGCCTCCTCCTCTGGTTAGTTGCTTAATTGTCCACGAGCATTCATGACTGCAAAGCTTTGATCTGAGCCATTCATTGTGCGATCGCCGAGCTCTGAATATCAACTGTTTACTTAGATTTAGGCTAGGTCCAAGACTGGAGACAGTTGAAAGGAACACTAGACAGAATGCTTCTGGCTTAATCAGTGAATGCACCATGTGGTTTAGCACACTTAAGAGTTCTGTGCACCAGCCTTAAAAAGACTACCATACACAATTCTGGTCTCCATATCACAAAAGGATATAGAGGCACCGGTGAAGGTGCAAAAAAGATTTACAAGGATGATACCAGAACTGAGAGGCTGAACAAGCTGGGTCTCTTTTCTCTTGGAAAGTGGAGGCTGAGGGGTGACCTAATAGAGGTCTTCAAAATCATGAAGGGGTTGATAGGGTAGACGTAAACATTTTCACTTGTGGGGGAGTCCAAAACTCGTGATAATAAATATAATGTAGTCACCAATAAATCCAATAAGGACTTCAACAGAAATGTTTTTACCCAGAGAGTGGAAATTGCTACCACATGGAGTAGCTGAGGTGAACAGCATAGATATATTTAAGGGAAGCCAAAGCTGGATAAACTCAATTTGGAGAAAGGAATAGAAGGATATGCTGATTGGGTTGGATGAAGTAGGGTGGGAGGAGGCTTGCCTGGAGCATAAATACTGGCAGAGACCAGTTGGGAAAAATGGTCTGTTTCTGTGCTGTACAGTCTATGTTTCTCTGCATTGAGTCATTAGATTTTGAAACAAGGCACAGAGTAACTTTTTCCACCAGTTTTCAGAAAGCAAGTTTCAGCTTCTAACCATTTCAATCCACTCCCAGTAATAAAACATTACTAGATCACCAATGGCATTACTCATAGTGGACCAAGACCTGACTGCAGTGAGGTTTATTGAAGTTCCACTGCAGCCTAAACACAGTAGTTTACCAATCACCGTTATGCAGCAAATTAATAGAAGCAATACATCACAACTGACCCAATGGAAAAATGACATACTTTACTGATACTCACAGAATAGTTCCAAAATTTCCAAAACTTGCTTAAGAAAGCAACCATGCTTTTCCCTTTCCAAAACACCTTCTTCACATTATAAAATATTTGCTTCATTTTCCACAATGCATTTTCAGTATTTCCTAAGATGAAAGTACTTCAGTTTATTGATTCGTCCTTTCACAAAAACATCTTTTCTTCATGTTACTTATAGGATTAGAAAATAATTCTATTCACACCCTTATTCCCCGCAGTGGATGTGAAGCTATTGGAGGTGCAGCAGTGCCCAGGAAGGGTTTCCCACTGCTGAGTCTCCAATTATGAGCATCTAGTGATCATTCACCATAGTCCAGACCTAACAGACTGACCTGACCCCAGCCACAATGTCCAAGGTCAGCAAAGGAACAGCACAACAAAGACTACATGCATGTGAAACAGCAGAAGCAGCATGCTATAGACAGAGCTAAGCAATCCCAAAACCAATGATTCAGATCAAAGCTCTGCAGTCCTGTCACATCCAGTCATGAATGGTGGACGCCAATTAAACAGGAGGAGGAGGAGGTTCCATGAACGTCCTCATCCTCAATAATGCCGGAGCCCAGCACAGTGCAAAAAACAAGGCTGAAGCATCTGCAACCTCCTCCTGAGGTCCCCAGCATCACAGATGCCAGACTTCAGCCAATCTGATTCACTCCACGTGATATCAAGAAACAGCTGATCACATTGGTACATCAAAGGCTACGGGCCCTGACAACATCCCGGCTGTAGTACTCAAGACTTGTGCTCCAGAACTAGCTGCGCCCCTAACCAAGCTGTTTCAGTACAGCTGCAACACTGGCATCTACTTGGCAATATGGAAAAGTGTTCAGGTATGTCCTATGCACAAAAAAGCAGGACAAATCCAACCCAGCCAATTACTGCCCCATCAATCTACTCTCAATCATCTGCAAAGTAATGGAAGGTGTCGTCGACTGTGCCATCAAGCGGCACTTGCTCAGCAATAAACTGCTCAATGATGCTCAGTTTGGCTTCTGCTAGGACCAATCAACTCCTGACCTCATTACAGTCTTAGTCCAAACATGGACAAAAGAGCTGAACTCCTGAGGTGAGGTGAGAGTGACTGCCCTGAACATTAAGGCAGAATTTGACCATGTGTGGCATCATGGAGTCCTAGTAAAACTGAAGTCAATGGGAATCAGGGGGAAAACTCTCCACTAACTGGAATCATACCTAGCACAAAGGAAGATGATTGTGGTTGTTGGAGGTCAATCATCTCAGCCCCAGGACATCAATGCAGGAGTTCCTTAGGGCAGTGTCCTAGGCCCATCTTCAGCTGCTTCGTAAATGACCTTCCCTCCATCATAAGGCCAGAAGTGAGGATGATCACTGATGATTGCACAGTGTTCATTTCCATTCATAACTACTCAGATAATGAAGCAGTCCATGCCCGCATGCAGCAAGACCTGGACAACATTCAGGCTTGGGCTGATAAGTGGCAAGTAACATTTGTGCCACACAAGTGCCAGGCAATGACCATCTTCAACAAGAGAGAGAATCTAACCACCTACCCACGACTTTCAACGGCATTACCATTGCTGAATCCTGGAGGTCACCATTGACCAGAAACTTAACTGGATAGGCATATTAATACCGTGGCTACAAGCACAGCTCAGAGGCTGGGAATTCTGTGGCAAGTAACTCTCCTCTTGACTCCCCAAAGCCTGTCCACCATCTACAAGGCACAAGTCAGGAGTGTGATGGAATACTCTCCACTTGCCTGGATGAGTGCAGCTCCAGCAACACTCAAGAAGCTCGACACCATCCAGGACAAAGCAGCCCATTTGTTCGGCACCCCATCCACTCCTCAAACATTCACTCCCTCCAGCAGCAGTGCACAGTGACAGCAGTGTGTACCATCTACAAGATGCACTGCAGCAAGTCGCCAAGCCTCCTTCAACAGCACCTTTCAAACCTGCGAACTCTACCACCTAGAAGGACAAGGACAAGGCTCATGGGAACACCACGACCTGCAAGTTCATCTCCAAGTCACGCATCATCCTGACTTGGAAATATATCGCCATTCCTTCCTGTTGCTGGGTCAAAATCCTGGAACTCCCTTCCTAACAGCACTGTGGGTGTACCTGCACCACATGGACTGCAACGGTTCAAGAAGGCAGCTCACCACCACCTTCTCAAGAGCAATTAGGGATGGGCAATAAATGCTGGCCTTTCCAGTGACACCCACATCCTCTGAATGAATTAAACAAATTACAAGTGTAATCTCTAACACCAATGAAAACATCAGTAACACAAAAGAAATTCTCCTCCTGTTACTTTAGAATTTTTAATTAATGGCTTAAATTGTTTAAAAATACTGTGGCAGTTGGGGATGGAAGGAATTTTAAATCTATTTCTCCCCCTTCACTTACACCTAAGCCATTTGTCAATTATCAGCTGTGGGTCAGTTGGTGGCCCTCCCACTTCTGAGTCAGAAGGTTGTGGGTTCAAGTCCCACTCCAGAGACTTGAGCACAGAGGGAGCGCTGCACTGTCGGAGTTGTCGTCTTTCAGATTAGACGTTAAACCGAGGCCCTGTCTGCTCTCTCATGTGGACATAAAAGATTCTATAGCACTGTATCCTATTGCAGATGACACAAAACTGGGTGGGAGGGTGAGTTGTGAGGAGGATGCAGAGAGGCTTCAGGGTGATTTGGACAAGTTGAGTGAGTGGGCTAATGCATGGCAGATGCAGTATAATGTGGATAAATGTGAGGTTATCCACTTTGGTAGCAAAAACAGGAAGGCAGATTATTATCTGAACGGCTATAAACTGAGAGAGGGGAATATGCAGCGAGACCTGGGTGTTCTCATACACCAGTCACTGAAGGTAAGCATGCAGGTCCAACAGGCGGTAAAAAAGGAAAATGGTATGTTGACCTTCATAGCGAGAGGAATCGAGTACAGGAGCAGGGATGTCTTGCTGCAATTATACAGGGCCTTGGTGAAGCCACACCTGGAATATTGTGTGCAGTTTTGGTCTCCTTATCTGAGGAAGGATGTTCTTGCTATAGAGGGAGTGCAGCGAAGGTTTACCAGACTGATTCCTGGGATGGCGGGACTGACGTACGAGGAGAGATTGAGTTGGTTAGGATTATATTCGCTGGAGTTCAGAAGAGTGAGGGGGGATCTCATAGAAACCTATAAAATTCTGACAGGACCTGACAGGGTAGATGCAGGAAGGATGTTCCCGATGGTGGGGGGGTCCAGAACCAGGGGTCAGAGTCTCAGGATACAAGGTAAACCTTTCAGGACTGAGATGAGGAGAAATTTCTTCACCCAGAGAGTGGTGAGCCTGTGGAATTCACTACCACAGAAAGCAGTTGAGGCCAAAACATTGCATGTTTTCAAGAAGGAGTTAGATACAGCTCTTGGGTCTAAAGGGATCAAAGGATATGGGGTGAAAGCGGGAACAGATGGATGATCAGCCATGATCATAATGAATGGCGGAGCAGGATCGAAGGGCCGAATGGCCTACTTATGCTCCTATTTTCTATGTTTCTATTTTCTATTTGGAAGAACAGCAGCTGAGATATTCCAGGATCCCAGGTCTTAGCCAATCAACATCACTAAAAACAGATTATCAAATCATTATCACATTGATGTTTTTGCAACCTTGCTGTGTGCAAATTGGCTGCTGCATTTCCTACATTACACCAGTGACTTCACTTACACTTCAAAAGTACTTCTTTGGTTGTAAAGCACTTTGGGATGTGAAAGACATTATAGAAATACAAGTCTAATTTTTGATAAATATTCTACCTGGTTGTCACAGTACAGTGGCTTTTGTACTTCCACAGGAACAGGGTGAAAATCTACATTCCTAAGATGCACACAGTACCTCCACAGGAGCCACGAGAGCAGATTTCCCTGGGTCTATGCCAGGTTGCTCAGGATCCAATGGGTCAGAACACATGCCTATAAAAGGAACCCACATGATTTTCCTTCTATATAATTTAAATGATGAAAAAACACAGCCTGATTTTTCAGGAATGTGCTCCAACCAGCCCAATTATCAGATAATTGCTTTCACTGGATGATCCTGTGCACCCTGGCATGGACCCAGGAAAATCTCCCCATACCTGTTTCTTTCCTACCTGGTTGTTACGTGACATGAATTGTCATGGTGCAGGCTGGGTATTGCAATTTAAAAGGTGTGAAACTTGTAAGTGTTGATGTTCAAAGAGACTTGGGTGTGCTTATACAAGGAATGCAGAAAGTTAGCATGCAGGTACAGCAAGCAATTAGGAAGGCAAATGGCATGTCAGCCTTTATTGCAAGGGGATTGGAGTACAGGAATAGAGAAGTCTTGCTACAATTGTACAGGGTTTTGGTGAGACCACATTTGGAATACTGTGTGGTTTTGGTCTCCACATTTAAGAAAGGATATATTTGCATTGGAGGTGGTACAGCGAAGGTTCACTAAATTGGTCCCTGGGATGAGGGGGTTGTCCTATGATAGACTAAGTAAATTGGCTCTATATTCTTTGGAGTTTAGAAGAATGAGAGGTGATCTCATTGAAACACACAAGATTCCGAAGTGGCTGGATAAGGTAGACACTGAGAGATTGCTTCCACTAGTCGGGGAATCTAGAACACAGGGACACAGTTTCAGGATAAGGGGCCAATCATTTAGGACTGAGATGAGGAGAAATTACTTCACTCAAAGGGTTGTGAATCTTTGGAATTCTCTACCCCAGAGGGTTGTGGTTGCTCCATCGTTTAATACATTTAAGGCTGGGATAGACAGATTTTTGGTCTCTCAGTGAATCAAGGGATATGGCGAGCAGACGGGAAAGTGGAATTGAATCCCAAGATCAGCCATGATCGTATTGAATGGTGGAGCAGGCTCGATGGGCCACATGGTCTACTCCTGCTCCTATTTCTTGTGTTCTTGCTCCTGTCGAGCTACAAGTCTCATGAAGACTCTCTCTCTGACACTGAATTTGTCAATAATAGCTGGAAATTTTCATTAGTGAAATTTCCAATTCAAGCCCCAGGCTCCAGCCAAAAGGGAAGGCTTCTACAGGGTAATTTCAATGGATAATTTCTGAATGATAGTCAAGGGGGAGCAGGGAGGGGAGGAATTGAAGAAATGTAATGTTAAGTTTTGTTTTGATCATTCATTCACACTGACAATTAATCAAACCATACCAGATGTTTGATTGGCTCACATAATGACTTAAACATCAGCAATGCCCTACGGACTTGAAACACTTTGGAAGTTGCAACATTTACAAGTTGAGGTGAGTCTTCAAAGGTCCACTTTGAGATGTGCTGCCTTTGAATGGTGTGGTGATGCAGCTGCATACTAGAAGCAAGACATGTAATTACAGGACATGGATTTTGGAAGTACAGTATATTGTCCTGTCAGCTGTCTGTAATCTTTACTTCTGATGAGACAAAGATCTGCACACATTTAGAGAATGGGAAATGTTGCATTTTATATAATTTATCACAGCCAGACTAGAGGCAGTTAGAAACATAGTACTCAGGAGCAGGAGTAGGCTATTCGGCCCCTCGAACCTGCTCTGCCATTCGATAAGATCATGGCTGATCTGTTTATGGTCTCAACTCCAATTTCCTGTCTGCCCCCCATAACCCTCGCCTCCTTTATCTATCAAAAATCTATCAAACTCAGCTGTGAATAAATTCAATGACCCAGCATCCTCTGCTTTCTGGGGAAGAGAATTCCATAGACTAATGAACCTTTGAGAAAAAAAAATTCTCCTCATCTCCGTCTTAAAAGGGAAACCTTTTATTCTTAAACT